>NC_060905.1:4611339-4911339 GCF_014805685.1 Silurus meridionalis | reverse complement strand
TCCTGCATTTTTATGTACTTGTGCTTGCAAAGGTCAGAATACTCTGTCTTTAGTTTACACTTAATCACAGGACAAAACCATTGATTTAATACATTTTAACATAATTGAAGAAACAATTAAAGGCTAAAGCTGTGTTTAAATTATAGGAATCATGCAAGAACACTAGAACAAGACTTTTCTTTAACATGAATTGAAACATTAGGTTTAGTTTTAACATTCAGTTGACATTGTGTTTTTACAAATTTAGTAAGGCTTCTAAAAAGAACTTGTACATCAGTGATGCCCAAACTAGGGCCCACAGGTACCTTTGAAATGGTGCACCATGACATATATTAGAAATTTTGAGAGGCTTTTGAAAAATTAGGAGCAAATTCATGTTTCTCGTACCTGAAGTAACCCAGAGGTGGGAAATAGTGAAGTACAAATACTTTGTTGCTGTACTTATTTTTCTGTTATTAGTACTTTACTTCACTATTTATTTTTATTTTTAACTTTTTACTTTCACTCATTTCATTTGTACACAAATATTTGTACTTTCTACTTCTTACATTTTCAGAACAGACTCTTTAGTTTAGTTTTAATCAGTTTGGTGAAACGTCAATGTTTTTTTATCTTACTGCGCACTTCAGGCCATCAACATATTTCCTGTCATTACGTGGCTTTTTCAATCTACCACTGGTGTATCATTTCCTGGCTTTCACACACCACAGATGTAGACTAGTTTACGAACATAACAATGAGCAGGTAGAAGGCAACAAGAAGTTTGTGGTTAACTTGTATGAGACAGAGGGAGTCAGTGATGTAAACATGACTGAGAACATTGATTGACAGCCCTAATATTAATATGACATGACGTCCAGTTACCAGCATGACACTAAAACATGTAGTAATAATGGCTACTTTTTGCTTAAGTACATGTCAGAGCCCAAACTTCTTTACTTTAAATTAACAAAAAAGGTCAGTCAGAACTTCAACTTTTACCAGAGTATTTTAAGACATAAACATCTGTACTTCTACTTAAGTGAAGTATGTGTCTACTTTTGCCACCTCTGAATTAACTGCATAAGTTAAGCTGATTACAGAGTAATGGTGTCCTATTTATTTATTTTGAAATATAAAATCATAAATGAGAGATGTCATAGCAACTTTAATTTTAATATAATGTTTGGTACAAATGCAACATTTATTCCCAGCCCACAAATCTCAATCAAATTAGTATTTTAGCCCTTCATAGGAGCATGGTCCATTTGGTCTATATTCTTTATATCTTAGCATGTCCTTTATATAAATGCAGCTTCAGTAGTAGTGTTTGAGAAGAACAAATTATATGTGACTCGTTTGGAACGTGTGAATGTGTGAGTATGTGATTGTTAGTTTTCATTTCATGAGCTAGAAAAACGTCCCTTTTTGGTTCTGTGATATTAACATTTTCAGTATCAACCTTTCTCCATAGATGGTCCAGAGATTCAGCTAGCCAAGACATTAGAAGTAAAGACAGGCAATGATGTGTCGCTGAACTGTACCGCAATAGGGAATCCAGAGCCTGAAGTGAGGTGGAGCTTTCGAAATCAGTTTAAGACCAACTGGAGTCGTCAGGCAATTCTAAAAATCACTAAGGCTGAGTCTGATCATCGTGGTCAATACACATGCACTGCTACTAATAAACTTGGAAGCCAAACAGCGACAGTCTCACTGGAGATAAAAGGTAAGACTGATGTCACTAGTGTAAATGTAGCATAGAAAATGTCATCATAGTTAATTAACATAAAGAAATGTTTCAGTTTTACTTGTATACGTTTATAAATAAAAAAATAAATAAAAAAAAACAATGAAATATGTAGGATGCAGTATTGATTAATTAAATGTTTTTTTCTTTTTCTTTTCAGAACACCAGTTTTCAACGATAATAATCATATCACTTATTATAATCATTATTATTATTATTATTTGTATTATAATTTACTTATGTATCAAAAAGAGAAGATCTGGAAAGTACGACATACAGCCAAATTGTGCAATTACTATGTCACTATTGAATACTTCTAAATAAAGGGAACACTGAGATTTTAGAATAGGATACACATTTGTGTATAAACATTTATATAGGGAAACCTCCAAAATAAAAAAAATCACTGTGCATTTTCGAAAAATATCTGGACATTCGCCATGTGATAAACATCACGCATACTGTATTTGTGTATAATTCCTTACTTATAAATTTATTTTTACTTTGTATATTCGGTGTTAATGCTTTAGTGGTCTCTTGTAAAAAAAAACTATATACATATCCATAACAAATACCAACCAATAAAAACTACATTACTACATTTTATATATATATGTGTGTGTGTGTGTGTGTGTGTGTGTGTGTGTGTGTGTGTGTGTACATCCCAAGGCACACTGCATGAATTTACATGCATTTTTGTGTGCACTTGAGCTTTAGAAAACAGGACAATCTGTGTTTATTATTAAGATCATGATCAAGTACTGCAAATGAGCCAGTAAGTAATAACTCATGATTGGGAGTGATATGTGAGAAAATACATTTTGCTTTGTTAAACGACAGATGTCGTGGTATAAACTACTATCAAGTTCTTGTACTTACTCTACACAAGGCCTTTTGGTTATTACTTTGTACTTTTTTATTGAGATTGAAATGTATTCTAGTCACTTTAACAATTGCATATTTTCATATTGTTTTCAAGTCCACGGTTTTATTTCTAGCTCATAGTTGCAACTTCTTGTCTATCGTTGCACATTTCATAGTACAATTTCTAAGTTATTAGTAGTATTATATCTAGGTTTTTACTTTATTTTTTTATATACATATTTATATACTTTAGTTTGTAGTTGTAGTGTTTAAAATAAAATCATAGTTAATAGAAATAAAACTTGTGCATAGATCAATCTTTTTGTTTATTCTTTGATTTACTTATCTAAAGCATATTAAACACTAATATTTCATATTATTAAAATATAAATGATTATAAGTAATTGCATTGACAAAAGGTAGGTAGGAGGCAGAGTTGAAGATGCTGAGTTTTTATTGAGATTGATGAGGATGGAAAAGATCAGAAAGAAGTTTATTAGAAGAACCGAACACATATGTTTTAGAGACAAGGTGAGAGAGGTGTGATTGAGATGAACTGGTCATGTGCAGAGGAGGGACATGAGGATATTATATCTGAGGATTAAACAGCCAGGCAGGAGGAAAAGAGGAAGGCCAAGGAGGAGATTTATGGATGTGGTGAGAGAAGACTTGCAGGGGGTCAGTTTAAAAGGGGCAAATGTAGAGGACAGAGTGATTTGGAGATGGATGATCCACTATGGCAACCCCTAAGGGGAGCAGCCGAAAGAAGAAGAAGAAAAAGAAATAAATAATATCAACGGGACTCTATAACAGTAAGTTTAACTAGATGGGTAGAACTTGATTCACTGATGTTTTGACTTGACTAAGCTAGTCTGAGAACTTGTAAAAGGTTCAAAATTTGAAATGAATAAATAAAGAAAGAAAGAAAGAAAGAAGGAAAAAGGAAAGAAAGAAAGAAAAAAGAAAGAAAGAAAGAAAGAAAGAAAGAAAGAGTGACAAACATACAGTTACTGAGAATTATATAATAAAAAGAGTGATACAAGTCATGGAGTGAGAATAACAGGTAGACTAATAGAATAAATATTGAGAGTGAAAGGAAGAGTGTGTGGCACGGATAGAGAGATAGATGAAGTAAAAGTGTGATACGGTTACAGTGGCAGAGTAAGAGAAAGCGTGTGGCACTGATAGAGTGATGAAATTTGTGTGTTACAGGTACATTGGAAGAGAGAGAGAGAGAGAGAGAGAGAGAGAATGTGTGTGTGGCATTGTTAGAGAAATGGATGAAATGAGTGTGTATTATTGGTACATTGGTAAAATGAGAGAGTGAATGTGTGTCAAGTCAAGTCAAGTCAAGTCAAGATTATTTATATAGTGCTTTTCACAACAGACATTGTCTCAAAGCAGCTTCACAGAAATCAACAGTTAAGGTGAATGATGTGCATTTATCCCTGATAAGCAGCTGTGGCGACTGTGGTAAGGAAAAACTAACTTAGATGTTATGAGGAAGAAACCTTGAGAGGAACCAGACTCAAAAGGGGAACCTATCCTCATTTGGGTGACATCAGGAGTTTGATCATAAATCTTTCAAATCTTTCAGTGTGCGGCACTGATAGAGAGGTAGATGAAATGAATGTGTTTTATGGGTACACTGGTGGTGTGAGAAAGATAGAGCGTGTGGCACTAATATAGATAGATGAAGTGAAAGTGTGTTACGGGCACATTTGCAGAGCGAGAGAGGAAGTTTGTGTGGCACTCATAGATCAATGAAATTTGTGTGTTAAAGATACATTGGTGAAATGAGAGAATGAATGTGTGTCACTGATAGAGTCAATAAAGTGAGAGTGTGTTTTGGGTACACTGACAGAGTGAGAGAGAGAGTGTGTGTGTTTCACTGATAGAGAGATTGATTAAGTGAAGGTGTGCTATGGGTACACTGGCAGAGTGAGAGAGAGAGAGTGTGTGTCACAGATAGATCAATTGAGTAAGAGTGTGTTATGGGTACATTGGCAGAGTGAGTGAGAGAGAGTGTCACTGATAGAGAGATCGATAAAGTGAGAGTGTGTTATGGGAACATTGACAAAGTGAGTGAGAGAGATAGTGTTGTGCACTGATAGCAACATAATAAACCTCTGACGAGTCTTTATATTAACATATTTTATGATAATATTTAAAAACATGTTCACTGAGTTTAAATACTAAATCATGGCCTGCAACAAGTCCCCCACGAGTTACACATTCCTCACGCAGCATCCTTCGCTTCAGGCCTAACGTCCATGGGCCGAAACCCAAATGACTCAACGCTGCCTATGCAGGTAGGCGACGCAATGACGTCTTCTTCAGCCTACGCAGTGTACTACGTAATCGGATTTCTATCCAATTGAGACGCGTCCTTTTAAATGTGCTACGGCTCCTTTAAGAATCTGGGCTCTGGGAGGGACGAGGTTTGGAAAGCCTGTTGATCCATTTTATTTCTAACGAAATTTTCTTGGCCAACGGAAAAGTCTCTGGTTTTGGGGGGAAAAGGTGGATTTTCGGGTTCCTGCTCAGTCCTGGGTGATGTTTTACACGACAAACACGTGAAAAGGGCTATTGGTTTTAACCGTTTTTTTTTTTTTTTGCGCATTCGGGATAAGTTTTCAAGCGAGCAGGACTTTTTGGGACGAGCTGCTGAGGAGGAGACCATGGACTGGGGAACGGAACTGTGGGTGAGTTTCATGAAGTTTCCACAACAACTAATACATTATAGTTTTTTCCTTGGTACCATTTACATTCTTTAAAGATGATTGCGTGGATTTTTGTTGTTGTTGCATGGTTTTGATGAAGCTGCAGGGTTTTTTATGGCGGAAAAAAAGTTGGTTGGTTTTTCCTCCAACCGAAACCCAGTTTTCTCTCATTGTTCACGCACAATGTTTTATTTTTTGGCTCTTTGGAGATCAACATGCGATTTTCCTTCATTCTGAGCAGTAAAGACAAAGACTCAGACTGTCTGCAGCTGGACTTCATGTTGTAGATAAACCCCGAGGATGCGCTCCGTTAGTGTTCCTGCCTAACGCTGTGTGTGTGTGTGTGTGTGTGTGTGTGTGTGTGTGTGTGTGTGTGTAAGATCTGGATAATATCCCCTGCTAGGATTTATGTATAATTTATTTAACAGAGTGTTTAAAGATCAGCTGATCCTGGGATCCTGTTTTGTGTTGAGGTGATGGAGAGAAATTTGGGTTTGGGAGCTGCGTGACGCGTGTTAACAATGACGTCATTTCCGCTGTTACTCCCTCTGTCCCGATGTCTCATTGTCTGCCTCTATATCTCACCCTCTGTCTGTCTTTGTCTTCTATCTCTATGTCCTGATGTCTGTCTGTCTCTGTCTTCTATTCATTTGTTTGTCCCCATGTCTCACCTCCTGTCTGTCTTTGTCTTCTACAAATCTGCCCCTATGTCTCAACATCTATCTATCTGTCTGTCTTTGATTCTCTGTCTGTCTCTTTCTATTGCTCTGTCTTCTCATTGTCTGTCTTCTGTCCGTTTGTCTCTCTGTTTGTTTGCTTACTTTTATCTTCATATCCTGTTTTGTCTGTCTTTCATATCTGTCTTTGTCCCCAAGTCTGTTTGCCTGTCTATGGTCTCTCTCTATCTGTCTCTGGGTACTTTTCCTCTGTCTGTGTGTCTGTCGATTTGTCTCTCTTTCTATTTCTACTGTCTGTTTCTCTGTTTGTCTGACTGTTTCGCTCATTGCCTGTCTGTCTGTCTCTCTCTTCTCAGTCTCTGTACCTGTCTGACTGCTTCTCTGTTTTATATGTGTCTGTCTATCCGCCTGTCTGTCTTTTTCTCTCTGTATCTTCCCTCTGTCTGCCTCCCTGTCTGTCTGTGTCCCCTCCAGACCAGACCCCCCCCCCTCTGTTTATATCTCTGTTTATATATCTATTTACCTAGCTCCTTTATCTCTTTCTGAGTGGCCATCCTTCTGTATATCTGATCCTCTATCTCTCTATCTGTCTTTCTAGCTCTCTGTTCACACTCATGTTTCTCCTTCCCTCTATTGATCAAATCCTTTTTTTTCCTCCCCATTCATTCATCACTCGACTCCATGTTTTTATTTCTGCACTTCCTTTTTATGTGTTCTGCCCTTTGACTGTTTCTCGTGTTAATTGTTGTTTAAAAATAAATAACCTTTTAGGTTGATTAGCAGCACAAAGCCTGACTCATTCCCACTACCAAAACCCCCAAAACAATCTTTTGTTCAAGAACGACTTGTTTTTCTGTGGGCTTCTTCTCATGAAAGTGCTTTTAAAGCTCACCTGAAGCACTTCAGTGGGTTTTATATTCTCACAGAATCTCAGTTTTATAGTTTATTACAAAAATTATCTAATGGTGTTATTAGGATTTTTATTATTCAGATTTGGAAGATGTGTTTTGAAGTTATGTGTCTATCATGTGGAGTTCTGAGTTTTCCCCCTACTACTACATGACTAAAATAAACCTGACGATGTCACTGACACGGGTGTGAGCTTCACCGGTGACCTCGGCTGTTTTTCGGCCTTGACGCAAAAGACAGGGATTCAAATGTATACACAGTTGAACATCTCCAGTATAAAAGTGGAGCATCAGAGAGAAATGAGTGAAGCGATTCTGGCCCCGTTACACTGGATCCCTCAGGGTTTCAGTCCTATGTCCCTTTCCATCATGCGGCCTGCTGCACCAGCCTAATTAGTTTTGCCCTAATTTCTGTGGCCAATCATCCAGTCCAGGTCCCTGCGGGTTTACTTGGTGTTACGCTGCAGTTTTTCCCCCCAGACAAAGAGAGATGTTTCTTTCACCTGTGTTGACTGAATTTCATATCCCAAAAAAATGTAGTTTAAGCATGATTCTGGACATGTCTAATCACCAGTATATTCAGCGTCTGGTGTTTATTTAACGCCTGGGTTCTCTTCACACGTTCAAGACGGCAGCGCTGCATTGTTGACATACTTGTCTGCATATCTTGTACACATCTGCAGGATTAAAGTGACGTTCTCCGGGCGGTACTTCAGAGCCACAACATCCTTTTCCATCAGGTTTCCAAGTGGAGCTGTACAAAATTTAGGGGTTTTGAGAAACCCTTAAAGAGATTTTGTTTCCGTAACGCAATCATTAATTTGACCTCTTTACTGGCGAGGAGGCATTCTGACTCTCCGACTCTCTTCTTGACGTGAAGAATCCACCTGGAATAGATTCCTCACACTAGCGATCGTGATTTGTTGATTCTGAAGCATTGTGTGGAAGCGTCTATCGGTTTACGCCAACACGTTATCTCGGGTGCTTAATTAAGGGTAGTTTCAACACTTGTGTGAATTGTGGGCGGAGCTTACCGAGATGGGATTAAAAAAAGAACTTCAATAGTATCTATCTGCTAACTGCATACAATGATACATAAGCATGCGATTCGAGCCGTAGCATTACAGGCTTAGCGTTAATTTCCGAAGTTAATATCACCTTGTGTGCGAGTACACATCAAAAGAAAGCGTAATCCATGCTTGTTGGTTTGGATTTGGATTTTCTTTGCAAAAGGTTTTTGTTTGATTGATTGCATGGGAATTTTAATCAGATAAAAGATGTATTATATATATTAATAAACGCAGTATTGTATTGTAGCATTATTTACCAAGCTTTTTAATGACTTAGAGGTTTTCAGTGCAGTCCATATCAGATATGGTTTTCATGATATGTTCTTATTATATATTTTACAGTACAATGCTGGTCACCTCAATAAATCCACATCCATACGTGTTTGTTGAGTGTTGACCTGGTGAGTGGGAATGGTGGTGTGAATAGGGGTGAATGTAGGAGGAGTATCAGGGTGCTATCAAGGACGGAGATGCTTCACCAGGTTCATCAGGTTCCTCTCTCAGTGTTTGTTGGTCTCAGTTGCTACGTTACTCTTTCTCGTCCGTAATATAACCCGCATGTGGAGAAACAATAGTAATATAATACATGACCAATAATAATAGTTTCACGACACATCATATGTTTAATGAGAACAAATAAACGTCATTTTCTCAGTAATGTTGGAATAGAGTTTGGTTGCAAAACAAATACAGGGTTACTGATTGATTTCAGATTCGTTAGAAAAATAAAATTAAATACAAATTGTTTAAGGTGCACAAAAGTAAAGAAAGAAACGTTTAGTCATACAGATACAGATGCTCGGGTTTTTTTTTGTGTGTGTGTGTGTGTGTGTGTGTGTGTGTGTGTGTGTGTGTGTGTGTGTGTGTGTGTGTGTGTGTGTGTGAATTATAACCTGTACAATTATATCCTGACCAATGCTGGACAGTTAGGCCGATAATTTAAATGTATTTTTTTATTAATAATGGTATTGAGATCAGTGCGCCTCTTTTTTTCGCTTTATCTGAAGAACCTGCTCGCGTTGCTACGCCGCATCCTAAACGCGTCTCCCAGAGCGCCTCGCGTGAGTCAGTGGCACGAATCACTCGACCCCGGTGTCTAAGCAATGTTCCGTCCGATCGCTTCGGGTTTTTCGTTTAGTCATTAAGGCCTGACTACTCGGTGGCACGTGTCCAATGTTTCTCTGTTGATCCGTTGGCTATTTATAGCAGCCCTGGACTTGCGCCTGCTCCTCCATTATGTAAAGTATGCGTGTTAGTGTTTTTCTGCTCTCTCTCGGTCGGCCTGTGTGTCTATTTGTGTTGATGTTGTTTTAAAAAATGGATCACAGTAGGCTGTTTATTGAGGCGTGAAAGCCGCATGACTGATGGACGAGGCATTTGCCAGCTCTTCGGTTCGGAATGATGTGCCAGAGCAGGGCTTGGTGTGAAACACTCATCACTCTGTGGTTTTTCTTAAGCTAGGGAGGGACCAGACAATGACCGGGTCAAAACGAAACTACGAGGAGGGATGAAGGACAAGGCACTGAACGCAGTGAAATGGTGCCTGCCATTCTCTTTTTAATTTGCCTCATGTGACGTGTTTGATGCAAAGCACTAAAGTTTTTGATTTCTGAGTGGGTTTGCGGTGTGTGTTTGGGCCATGAATTCTTTATTTGTTATGTAGTTCTGTTTATTGACTCCATTTTGAGGTGGCCAGAAGAAGGAGGTGTTTAAGGCATGGACCAGCTTGTTAGGAATTTACTCCTGAACCTTTCCCCTCCCGTTTGTAGTGAGTCCTGTGTGCGCATATGGGTGTGTGTGTTGGGAAGAGTTTCTTGATCTCATCACTCACGTCTAGGCATGCCTGCACTCGAAGCACTCACAGCAACACGCTATCCAAAACAAGGGCAGAGAAACCAGAGCACGATGGAGAGCAATACTCCTCTGTCTCAGTTGAGGTTTTTTTTTTTTTTTTTTTTTTGGTCAGTATGGAGAAGGAAAGTGCTGTTTGAACTTGTTTGCTAAACAAGGATTATCCATCCTTCCCTCCAGGTTTTTGTTTAGCCTGTTTTTCTTCATTGTAGGAAATAACATGGCGTGACATTCATATTTCTACGAACCATGTTGATATACAGCAGGAAACAAGGAAGACTGCTACTTCCTGTGTCCCAGGCGAGAGAAATGACTGGGCCTCAGTGCTTTTTAACTCTGCTGCTGCTCTGCAACAGGGCCCAGGTTACCCTCGTCAGGAAGGCCTCCCTCTGATAAAATAGCTGAGGGTCAAGGGTTACTAACATGCTGAGAATCTGAGGAATGTAGGGCCTGGGGCAGAGGCAGATAAAACAACACACATCATCACTAACACATTTTTCTTAGCATGTTTAACAAGTTTCTGAGAATTGTTGAACAACCATGTTTGGCAAAAACAACGATCCTGGGATTAGAATAAACCCAAACTCTTAAAGATCCCTTGGTTGACTGACTTCTTGAAGGTTCTAAGTAGATCAGTGTTTCTCTGAACGTTTTTGAGGAAGTAAAACCTTTTAAGTAAATGTAAAGAACCCTTGGAAAACCCTCAGTATTCCAGCTTGTTTGCATTAGACATTAGATTCCCCTCCAAGACTGAAGAACATATTTTTCTCAATGCCTCCACTGATTGTTTCTCTTGCCGACACATCATTTGAATTTTCCGAGCGGTTTCAATTTCTTTTCAGTTTCTTATTTTGTTTGAAACGCCAGTGAAATCATAACCCATTTCTCAGGACAGGCCTCCACTTCCTGTTCAAGAGCGAAACTCCTGTTCGGCAGTTAAAGTGGCCAATAATCTGCTACTTTCACAGCAAAGTTTCTGAGAAACGGATTACAACCCTCCGGTACTAAGAAACTTATGACCGGAAAAAGTGTACATATAAATCTCGGACGCTTAGTGAGTTTCTGAGGTGGACAGCCAGAATTTTGCCCAGGTGATTAACCTTTTATGGAAACGCCAAGTTGTATACAAAATGATCATTAAAAACAATAATTAAATCAGTGTCTGTGCTGATCATATGAAGCTATTAGAGGCTATAAAGGAATGTAATTTCAGGCAATAATCTGAGGACGTGATCAAGTCAAGTTTATTTCCATAGCGCTTTTCACAACAGACATTGTCTCAAAGCAGCTTTACAGAATTTACGAGTTAAGGTGAACAATGTGTATTTATCCCTGATGAGCAGCCATGGTGACTGTGGCAAGGAAAAACTCCCTTAGATGTTATGGGGAAAAACCTTGAGAGGAACCAGACTCAAAAGGGGAACCCATCCTCATTTGGGTGACATCAGGAGTGTGATTATAAATATTTAAACAATACACAACACTGGAGAGTGAGAACTAACATGAGCACTGGAGTGTATGATTATAAGTAATGTTCCTTCTACAGTCTTTTACAGTCATTGTGGATATAAAACTGAGGGCTACTGAGCAACTCAGCAACTTATCACAAATCCAACACCAGCTTCTCCATGCCAGAGCCTTTAAACATTCAAAGAGGTCCAATGTTAAAACTTTAATTGGCACTGGTACGTCTCAAGATGGTTCGGGATGTTTGCGGCATCTACTTCTTTAAAGGTCCAGAATCTTCATAAGGTGGGACTTGACTGGGGCTGGAGCAACCTCAGGATGCCTTGGGATGGGGAGAGAAAGAGAAGCAGTGGAGAAAAATTAGCGTAGCTGCTGTTCATGATATTAACAGCACAAGTTGATAATGTGCATGTGATCAGATGTTCTGGAGCACAAGGTTATGATGTGAGACGTATGTTATGCTTTGCTAAAAAGATACGTTTTTATTCTGCACTTAAGATGGGAGAGTGTGTCTGAGCCTGTCAGAAAGACTATTCCAAAGTTTAGGAGCTAAATGTGAAAATGCTCTACCACCTTTAGTGGACTTTGCTATTCTAGGAACTACTAGAAGTCCCGAGTTTTGAGATCTCAGGGAGCGTGACGGATTGTAGCGTGTTAGAAGACTGGAAAGATAATCGGGAGCCAAACCATTTAGTGTTTTGTAAGTAAGAAGCAGTAGTTTGTAGTTGATGATAAGATTGGGGTTATATGATCAGTGATCAGTATCGTGCATGGTCGTATGAGCAGAGAAGGGTGTTGATTCTCTCAAACAGTCAGAAATGATGTAAATCTTTAATAATTCAGCCATATTGATTTCAAAACAGTTTAAAAGTTTCGACGCCAACTTTAGAATCGCTGACGAAGCACATTTCACACCAAGTGAAGCTGCTCACATTGGCACTTCTGTTTTCCTTCCAGTAGTTTAGTAAATATAAAGCGCAGATACCTGCTATTGCGTTGTATCGTCATAAACAGTATTAGCAGCAGATATCCACAAGCATGGTATGTTCAAAAATACAGGTAGTCCCAGACTTACGATGGAGACGCATGCCGATGACCCCGCAGTACCTTTTAGTCGACCCATGGCCTACCTAAGAGTCTTGTGATCAGTATTGGGGTAGTTTACTGTAATTTGTTTGTTAATTTAATAAAATTTTAACTATACAGTTACTCAGGGACCATCTGCACATGGCGTTGTTCCTATTATTATAAGTTCCACTCATCTGGCAAGACATTACACTAGATTTTGGGTCATGGATCTGTGGGTTTGTGGTCATTCAGATACAAAAACCCAAGAGGTTATCTGGCAAGCTTACAGGTCTTTCCAAAGGTGCTCAATAGGGTCAAGGCCAGAGCTGTGTGCAGGACGTTCGAGTTCTGCCTCTCCAACCCATATGTTCACAGAGCTTGTTTTGTGTACAGAAGCATTGTCATGTCAGAACAGTGTTTGAGCTTCGAAGGAACAGAAAAGGCAAAAAAATGTGATAATACTGCACAAAGACATTCTATACAATTGTGTGTGTCCAGCTTTGTGACAACAGCTTATGGGAGACATTTACATTTATGACATTCGGATGTTTTCCTTATCAAGAGATACTTACAAGTGAGCAGTTACACATGACGAAATAAAATCACATTTACAGTCTTATTTATTGCCTTAATGTGGGCGGGAGACGCATTTTAACTTTATGCAAAAGAGAAGCAAAACGATTAGGCGAGGACCTGTGGGTGTGCACCACAGTGCCACGCTTCACTTTGTTCCTGCTCTGGAAAAAGATTAAATCTTATTGAGATTTGGATCTCGAAGTAATCTGATAGGGCCAGTGAAACACATATGATGATGCACATGAACCCACTGTAAGAAACCCCGACCCAGACTGTCCGAGTTTGCAATATTTTCATAATTTTTTTGAACTCTGTGCAGCTTTTGCTATTTGTGTGTATATATAATTTTAAACAGCCATGAACTCTTTTCCGTATCACAGCTTGAAGGATCAGTAGCGCCGCTATGCTTTTGTCGCAAGAACGTCATTCAATTGACGTCCCTGGACACCGGATCCGCACACAGTCACTATAGCACAATCTTTTGTATCTCTGTGTCGCTTCACTGAAGCATGTCTGACAGCGAGTGTTTTATTCTCTCCGCAGGACCAAAATGATGTCCTAGAGAAGCACACACAGTCAGGCCTGGACCTGGTGGACAAATACATAAAGTTTGTGAAGGAGCGCACAGAGATCGAGCAAAGCTACGCCAAACAGCTACGGTGAGATCCACACTCTTATCTAACCAGTTCCTACGGGTGAATGCCGTGTGTGTGTGTGTGTGTGTGTGTGTGTGTGTGTGTGTGTGTGTGTGTGTGTGTGTGTGTGTGTGTGTGTGTGTGTGTGTGTGTGTTTGTGTTTGGACGTGTTTGTTGGGAACAATTATAGCTGATTGTGAAATGACGTGGGACTCATGACTGATTTGGAGCAGAACAGAACTTGTCTGGTCTCAAACTCGTGCTCTTTTTGCCTCTAGTTTTCCTCTCCCTTTTTCTCTCTCTCTCTCTCTCTCTTCCTCTCTCTCGCTCTCTCTCCTCTTAGTGTCTCTTTTTCTTGTCATATCTGAGCTCTCACTTTCACTCTTAATTTTCTCTCTCTTTCCATTGCTGGGTTTCTCATTTTCTCTTCTTTTTTTTTTTTTTTAAATTCTCAAATTTCTGCCTCTGTGCTGCTTCACGTGGCTCTTCCTGTCCCCTGGGTCTTCCGTCTGAAGAGGGGAAGTGGGAGCAGACTGTCACATGACAGGGCAGATGTGGTTGAGGAAAGTAAAAGAGGATTGGAAGGAACTTTTTTTTTTCTTTTTTTTTTCCTTCTTAACTGTTCCTTAGCACTTTCCACTGAAAAATAAACAGAACTTGGAGGACATCTGGGGCAAAGACGTCACGTGTTCTCCGTGCGTTTTGTTTGTATTTGTGTGTGAATTGATAGAAAGGTAATATCAACGATTGTAAATTGTAAAGTACAAACCACAACATGTCACGTGTGTGTGTGTGTGTGTGTGTGTGTGTGTGTGTGTGTGTGTGTGTGTGTGTGTGTGTGTGTGTGTGTGTGCACCAATACAACTCAAAAGTAGATTGTTTTATATGATGATACATACAGCACACAGGAAGTATTTTATTCCTCTTTTACCACAGCAGTTTGCCAACAGTTACACTGTTT
Source organism: Silurus meridionalis (assembly GCF_014805685.1). Classification (NCBI taxonomy): domain Eukaryota; kingdom Metazoa; phylum Chordata; class Actinopteri; order Siluriformes; family Siluridae; genus Silurus; species Silurus meridionalis. Next base: position 4,896,813 of record NC_060905.1, on the reverse strand, counting down.
TACTTATTAATGAACACCGGCTTATATGTTGTGCTTTAAATCTTGTTATTAACATTTTGCCAGTTCCTCTTGCTCTCTCGTGCACTCTTTCTCTCTTTTTTTAAAGTTAATAACACTGAAATTGTTACTGATAAACCAAATAGCCCAAAGTCCTCCTCGTTCCAGGAAGCCACTCGAAAATATCCATAATGTACAAGCAGGAGCTGCAATTGTGCAGTTTGGAATACTACCTCACTTTATTGCCAATGTTCCAGAGAAACGTTTCCTTTGCGACCTCGAGTCATCTTTCCTTCATCAGTAAATCCCAGGCAGGGTGGCTCCAGAGCTTTTCCCGTGAGCACCGGGTGTGAGGCAGAAATCACATCCTTCACACTACACTTTCACACTAATATGAACAGTTTAGCCTGTCTACCCACTGACGCGTTCTCTAGCAGGCGAGAGGAAACTTCATGCAAAAAAAACCCACGTAAAACTCCACACAAACCCACTGGAGCTGTGAGCAGATCGTTGCCCTCCAGCCAGTTCTTAAATCCTCAAAACACAATTCTATTCTTTTGTGTAAAAATTCATATTTCACTGAATTCATTTAGTCATCATTTATCAGGGACACCTCACGTGATCTTTCATAAAAAACAAGTAACCTTTCTGGAAGGGTTTTGAGGTGATTGGCTTAAAAACAGAGCAGGGATACAGTTAGCTTTTTTTCTGATTAGCTCTTCTTCATGGCACCTGTTAGTGAGTGGAGATATTATTAGGCATCAAGTGAATGTTTTGTCCTCAAAGTTGACGTGTTAGAAGCAGGAAAAATGGTAGGGATTTGAGCGAGTTTGACAAACATTGACGTCTAGACGACTAGGTCAGAGCCTCTCCAAAACTGCAGCTCTTGTGGGATATTCCTGGTCTGCAGTGATCAGAATCCATTAAACTGATGTATGTGGAGAGCGAAGGATGGTCTGTGTGGTCCGATCCAACAAACGAGCTCCTGTAGCTCAGACTGCTGAAGAAGTTCATGCAGTTATTAAACGATAGGTCAGAACTGTTTTGGCAGGAAAAGGGGGACGAACTCAATATTAGGCAGGTGGTCATAATGTTATGACTGACCGGTGGCTATAAAGTTGTGCCTGGTCAGTGTAATTCACAATAAACATTTTATATATCACCTAACAAGGCATTTATGTTGCTTTATAAGCTATGGAGTATATGTCTATAATATGTGCATAAGAATACTGTAGTAATGCACTGCTAATACGAAGGACAATATCGTATTATTGTGTAGATGTAATTTTTCTGCATTGTTTTTGTAAAACAGGTAAATGCAATGGAGTGTTAGATTATTGTTTTAAGCTTTATCAGGTCGTACTTTTACATAATCCAAGACCGGCCTGCTGATGCGAGGGTTTTTTGGTTTGGGACGCTCGTTTAACATTTACAGATGGAGTCTCAAGTTGCAAGCGCGTTGTAACAATCGCTACCCCCAGGGTGCGCAGTGTAGAGTGTGTTATTGTGTGCTGGAATTATGCAATGACCAAGGAAATCCTTTTAACAATGCTTTTTTTGAACGTACTTGTTATTAAATGCACATTGTATTAAATATGTCGGGTATCGAATTGCCCCTCCCTTTTCGACAATAGAGTTTAGCTTACCCAACATGATGGGCTAAGTCTTGGTTGATCGTTGCTTGTTCGTTCCATTGTTGCTCGTTCGGGCCTGGTGCCACAATGCCATGCGGGCTGGACATTTCAGATTCTAAAGTGCTGGACAGATTTGATTGGACAGACAATCTAATGAGGAGCTGTGGCGAATGATGGCATCGATATTGTTGATCATTGGTAGCTTGACGCTGTACATTTTGAACCTATATATGTGAATTTTTTTTTTTTCTTTCCGTTCGAAAATTTCATTGGTCTAATGTTATGGGGTTCAGTTTTTTGGCTTGAAGTTTGTGAAACCGGGAAAAACCCAGGAAAAATTTATAAATAATCCGCTTCGGTTTTTAAGCCGCGGGGTTCAAAACGTGGGAAAAAAGTAGCGGCTTATAGTCCGAAAAATACGGTATTCATTTATTGGCCTTTATATGACTTGTTGATTTGGTGATGTGATTAGATAAAAAAATTGTCTCTCTTGATTAATCACAACTTACAATCCTCTGAAACCTTTCATTTAATTTTGAGAGTCAATTTACTGGAAACTCATTTTCCAAGACATAAAATCAAAGCGAGCACAGTTTCATAGCGTACAGAAGAAAGGCTCCGCGGCGTAGCCATGAAAATTAACACCAGGTAACGAATGCATTCATGTGGTGCCAAGATTGCAGTTTTCATTACTGTATTATTAATGTTAGTGCTTGCTTTTTGACTGGAAATGAAAATTGTCAATCATTTATAAGGATGTTGCTCGTCATCTTTACAGGAACCTAACAAAGAAGTACAGCCCCAAACGAGGCAGCAAGGAGGAGCATGAATGCAGGTAATTTTCAAAATGGGTACAAATAATAATAAAATCTATTTGGCATAAAAAGATTGAAGCTCCTGGTTGTAATAACTGGTTTGGGCATAAAGGTTCAATTTGTGCATCGAGTGAGCGAAAAGGAAGACCTGTGGGGTCTGAATGAGATCCTCTTTCACGCTAACAATCCCACACAAACAGCTGCATAGCAACACAGTACACTTAATAGCTCTTACGGTGGGGAACCAAAAGGAAGTTGCAGATGAAAATAAAGTGTTATTTTCAGACCCAAAATGAAACCGGGCTCTGCAGTCATTTCACTTCACTTCGCCTCGCGTTTCTTGTAGGTTTTCGAACCACCAGGCTTTCCTGGACATTCTCAACGAGATGAACGACTACGCAGGACAGAGGGAGCTGATCGCCGAGAACATGATGATGAACATCTGTATAGAGCTCAGCAAATACCTGCAGGAGCTCAAATTGGAGCGCAAGTCGGTGAGAGAGAGAGAAAGAGAGAAAACTGGGTCATGCTTTAAAAAAATCAAGGCAGCAGTGATTTAGCAGTGTGACGCATGAATGATTATTGTGGGTTGATGTTTCACAATCTCGTGTAATATCCAGAAAGCTTTGGCCATTTCCGTCAGTGGATATATGCTCTGTGGAACATGTGGGACTTTTTTTTTTTTCAAATAAATGAATTAATGTCTGATGCAAACAGTAAAAAGGAATAATTAAGACGCACATACTCCTAAATTTAACTGTTCCAAAACACATATTGTGTCTTGATCATTATATATTCTTTGGTATAACCATAAATTAGTGACATTGGAAGCACCTATGGTCTCTTATGGTTTTTGAAACACATGCATGTTTATTTTGTTTCTATTCAACAAAGTAGGTAAAAAGCAAAAACACAAGAATTTGACAGTGCATGACTGGAAGTCCAATTGTGACAATTCAGTCTCAAACAGAAGAAATTACATATGGTGGAGAACAGGACAGAAGATGTTAGCAGACTGCCTCACACCCACACTCAAACATGGAGGTGGAAGCGTAATGGTTTGGGGTTGTTTTGACCAGGGAGTTTGGGAGACTCATTTCGGGTCAAAGGAAAACCGAACCAACATGGCTACCATTCCATGCTCCGGCACTCTGCGAGTCCGTCTGGACTACGAGTCATTTGAACCGACAAAATAGACGATGAGCCGAAGCGTTCGTCCGAGCAAGCGTTATTTAGAGAGCAAACAATTGGCTGGAGTGTCATCTATTATGAAATGATCTGCCCAGCCACCACACCTAAATCCTATTGAACTGCTCTGGGATGAACTGCATCACAAGGTCAGAAAGAAATCTCCAAGAACACATTTGGCATTACAGAGACATTGCAAAGTCTTTCAGCTGAATGTTTCGAGAAACTAACTGTCCCAATGCCAAGAATGTGTAAAGCTGTTATTCATGCTAAGGGAGGATTTTTCAATGAAAAATAAAGTGGAACATCTGGACATTTATATACAGTATTTATTTGGTCAACGCAAATTCCAATCTGTAAATTACTAAGTTTACTGTATAGAAACAAAAGGAACATGCATGTGCTTTCTCAAGACTCAAGACTAGATGTTTGAGCAGGAGAGGGTTAAAGGCCTTGCTCAAGGGCCCAGCAGGAGCAGCTTGGTGGTGGTGGGGTTATAATCCAAAGTCCAATGCCTTAACCACTGAGCTACCACCTACCTACCACAACTACCACAAACAAACAAATGTAGAGAAATTCCTGTCTGTCTGTCTGTCTGTCCGTCTAATTATTATTATTTTTTTGTGTGCATCAAATGTATTTATTTATTTATTTTTTGTTTGTATACAGAAATCTTTTGTATAGAAGAATTAGTTTTGCACGCTTTACTATCTTTTAGAATGGTTTTGTGGGTTTTTTTGTGCCCAAACCAGAGTAATGTCTAGACCTAGACAGCTGACTCTGTCTCTGTGTCTTAACTCTTTCCCTTTCTGTTGCATGTTTTTAGCATCTGTCAGAGGCCAAAAAGGCTCAGCAGACATTGGAGAGCACCTACAAGCAGCTCGACAATGTAAGTTCACATGTCTTCATCTATAGATGAGTGGCAGTACTGCAGACGTGTGTGTGTGTGTGTGTGTGTGTGTGTGTGTGTGTGTGTGTGTGTGTGTGTGTGTGTGTGTGTGTGTGTGTGTGTGTGTGTGTGTGTGTGTGTGTGTGTGTGTGTGTGAGGGAGAGATGGAGAGAGTGTCTGCCTGCTTTGCCTCTGATTTGCAAGTGACCGCCAGTGCAGAAAGCTCGCGTTTGTTTACATGCGCTTTAGTGTCTCCATACGTACGGCATGCGCACAGAGGTTTGTTTGTGTAAACGAGATAAAGAGAGAACGAGGGTATTAAATGAGTGAAAGAGAGGTTGTTGTTTACCTGCTCTTCACAGTGTTTGGTCAGGTGAGTCTTTCCTTTCATAAGTAGCTGACTAATATAATTTGTGTGTGTGTGTGTGTGTGTGTGTGTGTGTGTGTGTGTGTGTGTGTGTGTGTGTGTTAGAGTAAAAAGCGCTTCGAGAGGGAGTGGAAGGAGGCGGAGAAGGCTGCAATGTACGCAGAAAAAACAGATCAGGATATCAACGCTACAAAAGCAGATGTGGAAAAGGTATTTCCTTACAACTGAATGTTCTGTTCAAGTCTTTCTGGCTCCCTTTAAACCTGTACATATTTTTCTTACGATATCGTTGCTGCCCAGCTTCATTCCTCTGGGATCTACTTTTTCTGTTTTACTATTAACTGTTTAAATGATTTGCTTTGGACGAGTGCCCAACACCACTACTAAAGATTTCCCATCCTGCAGGGTTTAGTGTAAACACACATCTTGATAACACGATCGAGTGTGTTTTGTTTCAGTCCTATAAACTATTTATATTGTGTACATTCATGCAGATTAAGAAATCATCCAACAGTTCCTGCCATCTTTTTATTTTATTTTATTTTTTTCAATTCTGGTTAACACTAAGAGTTTGGGTTTCCTTATTAGCCTGATGGCTATTTTTAGAGCTATTTTTTTTCCCAGTGGATATTGACCCAAACAGTGCCCTCCCATGTCCTGATAACAGTGTCATAAAAAGTACATACTTCACTTTTGCTGGTGGCCCCCAGGTTTATTTGTGGCTTAGGGCCTCATTAATTTCAGACCCCAATATGTAGCATCCTCTTTTTAACAAATTTACATAAAAAAAGAAAACACCAGTTCCTAATAAAGGGTTCTACCCAATATGCATTTTTGACCATGTTTTCCATGTGATTGAAGATTAGAGGGATGGACTAGTTCCTGAAAGTCCTCCCCTTACACATGCTAAGGCCATCAGGTGTCCAGGCTGTGTAACCGGACTGGTTCACATCAATGGTTTTACATGACTCATATCTCCATGGTCCCGTCGCTCCAAGGACAGGCTTTCCAGTTCAAAAGTGTACCCTTTGGCCTCTCTCTTTAGCGCTACAGGAATTCCAGGTGGCCACATTGCCTCTGATGTCCAAATCACTATCAGCAGTGCCTGATAAATCCTTTCAGAAGCATCTGTGTGTGGTGCTGGCTGCTGTTTTATTATGCTAAAAAAAAAAAACTGCATCTCTGGTGGTATTTCCCTTGGGTCTGTAGAAACCCAGGGGCTTTCAGAAAGTGGGTTGACATCCTGGGTTATGAATTATCTACATCACCACCTAATTTATACTCTGACTACTGTTACTTGCCTGTAAAATTCTGATTGGTCATTGCTCCCCAGCTGCTGTTTGTAATTTGCCTAAAATTGAAACCAGCCCAACCTGTCTCGATCCTGGCCACTCGTTAAACCCCTTAATTCTTGTGCATGTTGTTTCGTCCCTTTGAACTTGAACAGCAACAAAATATATTTTCGGCTAGTTTGCTCTCAGGGCACACACACCCTTGGGCTACTGCAGAAACTGAATTTTTACAGCACCAGAATTTATGGAGCAGGTTTCATCTCCCTGGTTTTATACTAACCAGACTGTGTGTCTGTGTGTCTGTGTGTGTGTGTGTGTGTGTCTGTGTCTGTGTGTGTATGCTTAGGCTAAGCAGCATGCTCATATGCGTATGCACATAGCAGAAGAGTGTAAGAATGACTACGCTGCCCAGCTGCAGAAATACAACAAGGAGCAGAACCACTTCTACTTCGCTGACATGCCACAGATATTCAATGTAAGCAATATCACCACACACACACATACATGCAGACATTTCCTGAGTAATTACGTCACCAACTGAACTCACAGGATCCTGTCCATATATTTTTTTAAACCTGACAGTTTCCATATGACCTCTCTGACATTAAGTGTGTGTGTGTGTGTGTGTGTGTGTGTGTGTGTGCGCGCTTTGTAGAAGCTGCAGGACATGGACGAGAGGCGTGTGCGGAAGCTATCACAAACCTACATCCTGTTTGGAGATACGGAAAGACAAGTCATGCCCATCATCGGGAAGTGTCTGGAGGGCATCACCAGAGCTGGCACCAATGTTAACGAGAAGAACGTGAGCGTAGCCTTTATGCTTCGATTAGCCAGATACCCGGGTTTCTCCTTTTTTATGCAAAGTACAGCCGCTCGTCCTCCCCATTCATCTGCACAATCGCATGATTGTCGTACGAGAACGTTTCTCATAAAATCTTGAAACAGATCTCTGATAAGGTCGCACAGTATCAGCGCACCTTTACCTATGATTTTCAATCACGCCAACTCGCAAACCTGCAAATGGTATTCCAATTTTAAATACAAGTCCGATTACACTGGATATAACATAGAACCAAACCATACATTTTCACTTTTATTTGATTTTCATGCCGTTCCTATACTGGCTGTCATTTTCTTTATAAATAATTTATTCTCTTCTTTTTCCTCCTCTTTTTAATTCTTTGTTGACTTTTAGGGAGTGTCAGTTTGCTGCAGGAATCGTCACGCCGTGCTCTTCCTTGTAAATTTCCGGGAATTTGTCTATGTTCAGAGATTTCTGCTCAGCATTTCTGCTTAACTCAGCAGTTAAGGCTCGGGGTTACTGATCAAAAGGTTGGGGGTTGAAGCCCTGGTATCGCCAAGCTGCCACTCTGGGGCCCTTGAGCAAGACCATTAACCCTCTCTGCTTCAGGGGGGGCTGGATCATGGTTGACCCTGAGCTCTGACCCCAGCTTCCTAACTTCGCTGGGATATGCGAAGAAAGAATTCTTTTTCTTTCTTTCTTCTCCCCAAAAAAAAAAAAAAAAAAATAATTAAAGCAAATCTCTATATCTAATTAAACTGACATTGATTGCTTGTTCAGAAGCCCTGAGCCCTTATCCACTGAGCCACCACTGCCATTACCTTTAATGCAGAGAAAAAAGGAAAAAAATCCTTTGAGACCCGTGATCTAAGTGCAGGCTCCCAGATCTGTGTTTTGCACTAAAACTGCTTTCCATTCTTGCTTTTAAGATGGTAGTCATGCAGTACTTGAATCTAAGGCATGCATAGGGGTAGCTTTAAGCCTTATCATACTTAACCTTCTTATGCTATATGTGATATAAATACTAAAGCCAAGTACTTTCATGGTCAGTTGTTAAATAGACTTTAGTTTTTCCTTTTAATGTCTTTGGTGGAATATCTGTGTGCTTCCAGGACTCCATGGTTCTTATAGAGCAGCACAAATCAGGTTTTGAGCGTCCTGGCGATCTGGAGTTTGAGGACTACAGTCAAGGCATCAACCGGGCCTCTTCTGACAGCAGTCTGGGTACACCTAAAGGCCCTCTGGATCTGCTGGGCAAAAACAAAAGCAAACCTTTCTGGCTGTTCAGCAAGAAGAGCAAGGTAGGACCACCCAGATCTGTGTTGATGTCCGGCGCCCACTTGTATGCTGTGATATACTTTTCCTACATCATCAATATTATTATTAGAACTGTTTTTATTTATTCTTTTTATTAGTTCTAATTTCAATAAAATAATGAATTACAGATTTATATATTATTATTATTATTATCATAGCTAATTTAGTCAAAAAGCTCTACAAAAAAAAGAAATTATTTTCGAGCAAACATGTCTTAGCTAATTATTTGTGTTTTCAAAAAGGAAAATTATTTATTATATATATATATATATATATATATATATATATATATATATATATATATATATATATATATATATATATATATATAATATAATAATTTTAAATTTTTTTTGAGGACAGTTAATAGCAGACTAACAATTTCTATCTGTATCTTATACATATCTAACAAACCTAATTTCCTGTCATGCCTGCAACCATCTGCATGACATTGTTGCTAATGCTTTCTGCAACATCACCCCAAATACACTCTCATGGGTTTTTATAATGGACCATGTTAAAAACATATATATATTTTGTATAATCTGTGTCGGTTTGGTCCTGTAATGATTGCAGCCCTAATTGTGTTGCATAACTGTGAAATCCAGAAGCTTTTCAAGGCAGTAAACAGATAATGTGAAATTATGAAGGTGAAACTCAATTGTGTAATATGGTACGCTAAGGGCAGTTTATAGCTCGTGCTCTTGTCAGTCCTGTTCAGAAGCAATGGTCTTCCATCAACTTTGCATGGTTTTCGAAGAACTTGAAACCCCTCCCATTCTTGCATTTCTTTAAAACAAACACAAATCACACAAGCATTTGCACAGGCACGCACAAATCCTTAGCCAGCACCCTTCTTTTGCATGGCTCTCTCTGGCTGTGCGGTCATTTGTTTTTGCACTCAAAAAAAATCAGCAACGACCACAATACCTTCCTGCAATGTCCTGTATCAGAGCCGATAGCTGCAGTGGCAACTGGCTAACTTAGTTAATGTGGGTAAGAAATCCCGTGAGAATGAGTCTGAGGCAACAACAGGGAGCACATTCATCTTCTTGCTGCCATGTGACACACAGGCAGGCGTTTGCCAGCAAACACAGCATAGTGCTCTCTGTCTCCTCTACTGGAAGGTCAGTATTGGAACCTCGTCCTCCTTGCTCGGCCTAGTACCGACTCGACTGATTGTATAATAAAGGGATCAAATGCCAATATTGACAATCACAGAGCCTTCTCCGACGTGGCTTTACTTCCCTACTTTTCCCCTGTTTCGCTTTCATCCGCTTGCACATGTTGGCTGTTCTATCTGTCTGTTGTTCTTGCTCTGCTCGCTCTGCCTGGTCAGCATGTGCCTCTGTCCCATGCAGCTACTCAGAATCTATTCAGTAACACAGCTGAGCCTCAAAAATCCTTCCATACACCAGAATAGGGCTTATAAGAGTGTTAGTGTCCCTCAGATGGTCTCTCCTCTGCAGAAACAAGTTATATTTATCACCCAGTTTATTTAAATATATACTTAAGGCGTTTTCTCACGTAGCCTGAATACTTAAGTCCACACCAAGGACGGATTCTGGGCTCAATTTTGGGAAGGGCTCTTAATAGCAGGTTTGCTTTTTTTTTTTTTTTTTTTTTTTTTTTTTTTTTAAATATATATATTTCAATTATGTACGCAGGTTTATAAAATAGCAGGCAAAAGATTTGGGGTTCCTCTGGTGCCAGTAATTAGTGAAGGGCAGGGGGTAATTTTGATGCATCATGTAATAACCTGCAAGCAAAGAGCCAATCTAAATCTTAGAAGTTTATTTTTTTAAGCCCTGTAAACCCGTATTAGACTTGCAATCTTTTTTGCAATCTTCTCAACTTGCAGCACGATGGTAGGCTATTTACAATGCTGCAATCCAATAAAAATTGGAGTTGTTTAATACTGTTTTATAGCAGCGTTTTACGCGAGTAGTTAAACCGAACATGTCATGCAGCATTTCCAAAACCGATGCAAATCGAACCCGAAATACATTAGCGCATGCCCCTGACCGCCACTTTCAAAAGGACCAAAGAATCAGTTCTCTGAACCACTCAAGTGGTTTGTTTACACAAAATCTAATGAACACTCAGGGCAATAAAAAATAAGTGTGAAAATGTCATTAGATGTACTATTAGAAAGTTAGATTATTAAATATCAGGAAGCGTTCAGCCCTTAGGGTTATGTAGGCTGTATGAGGAGAAGACCCAGTAAAGCTGGTTAAGCTTCAGCTGAGCTAATGGCCCCCTTACTATGGCTGGGATGCACTTGTTTCACTGTTGGTCATTCCATTGCAGTGTTGCACGCTATCCATTTGGTTATTACAAGTAAGTTTTTAACGGGCAAAGTGTGGCTCTGCTACAGCAATCCTCCCAGAACCAAGCTCTGCAATTAGCTTATTTTAAAGTGATCTAAGATTACTAAAGCTAAGATAAAGCTCTACAGGGTATTTAGGAGATATATTTGTATATGTTTCCATCATTTGAAGCCTCCAGATAAACCCTGTGTTTCTGTAAAACATAAGTATAATTTACATAAATACTTCCCTATCCCTTTGTTCCCTGTTGAAAACGTTGTTGCTGTCTAGTCACGTTATTTTTGAACAGAAATGAACCTCTTATTGTTTCACACTAATACCCTGTGAAGGAAGTACTTTATCAGTCAGTGAGCGAGGGCTAACAGTCCTTTTGAAGTTGCATTTCACAGATCATAGTAAGACCTGCAGAATTTGGTTCAAATTGTCAAGAAACAGCTTGATATCAGAAGCCAGGTACAGTCTGTGGGCTCTCACTGATGAATATGCCCTGTAAAGCTTTTCTTTGAAAAACAAAGTATTGATTGAGCAGGCAGAGAAATAATAAATTACAGCTGTTGTGTGTTTTCCTTTGGCCTCCCTCCCTGGTTGAGAGAATGGTGAGGTCTAGCTAGTGAAGCCACACTTTGTTCCTTCCTGCTGATGTTGCATTGTTGGGCTCTAAGATTGGGGCTTTCTTTTTTTTATTTTTTTATTTATTGTTTGGCTTTGGAGCTTTAACTAATGGGCTGCTGGATTTTAGTATTTGAGCTTCAGAAATACACTGAGTTATAGGTTGCAGGGCTTTAGTATGGGGCTTCTGGGCTTTAGTGCTTGGCTTTAGTGTTGGGCTGCGGGGCTTTAGTGTGGGGCTACGGGGCTTTAGTGTGGGGCTACGGGGCTTTAGTGTGGTGCAGTGGGCCTTTAGGGCTTGGCTTTAGTTATGGGATGTGTTGCATTAGTGTGGATATTTTAGTATTTGTCTGTGGGGCTTTAGTGTTGGGGTGTTGGGATGTGGGGTTCATGGGTTTGGGGCTTTAGTTTTGGGCTGTGGGGCTTAGGCATTGGTGCTTTAGTGTTTGGCTGTGGGACATTAATGTGGGGCTTTAGTTTTGGGTTTTGGGGCATTAGTGATGGGATGTGGGGCGGGCTTTAGTTTTGGGCTTTAGTGTTGGGCTGTGGGGCTTGAGTGTTGTGCTGTGGGGCTTGGGCATTGGTGATTTAGTGTTTGGCCGTGGGGCATTAGTGTGGGGCTTTAGTGTTGGGCTTTGGGGCTTTAGTGTTGGACTGTGGGGCATTCGTGTGGGGCTTTAGTGTTGAGCTGTGGGGCTTTAGTGTTGGGTTTGGGATGTGTTTAATGCTGTGTTGAGGCTAGCTGTCATTCTGCCTCATGTTCCTCGCTTTGTGATGTTGCTTATGGTGTTTGATGGTGTCTTTCTTGTTCCTTTGTCATTTGTGTGTGTTTGTCTCCCTTGCCCTTTCCTCACCACCTCCTGCCGTCATGTCCCTGCCTTTCCATGGGTTGCTTTCCTGGTGTTGGCCCCCATCCACCTCACCCTACCATGCCCTTCCCCAGCCTTCCTCCTCCTCCCCACTCACGCCTTTCTCCACACCGCCCGCCCCCTCACCCGCTAACGGACCCCCCTCCCCCAAGTTTGCCCGGGATCCCCTGTCCTACTGTTTGAAGGAGATCAATAAGACAGTCAAGCCACGAATCTCATCCTTCCGGACTCTCCGCAGAACGGTGAGTGAGAATGGATGGCGTTTAGGAGCATCTGTAGGACGTTTAGTTGCCTGAGTAATGGTCATGCGCAGCAATTGGTCAGTCAAGTGCCCGTTTGAGGCTCGTTATGATTCCCCTATCGTCTTATGATTGGGAAATAAAACACTCAATGTTGTAAGGCCACTGATGCAACTCACCTGTGTACAATATAGTTGTGACTTTGCTAACGGGCATACCGTGTGTGTGTGTGTGTGTGTGTGTGTGTGTGTGTGTGTGTGTGTGTGTGTGTGTTTTAGAAATATACCCTGGAGAGGATCACGGTAATAAACATCAGGGTGATTAGGTGTGGTGTGGGGTGTTATAAAATGCACATTCTCTCAGTTTTTTGGTGTATTTATTATTTATTTATAAAAAACACGGGCAGGTTAAACAGATTTTCCACATGGCCACCTATGCATTATTCCCACAAAGCGGTTAAGTATTATTAGTAGCTGGGTCGTTCTAGACACTCGTGGAAAATAAATGTTGCATAGGCGGCCATGAAGTGGGGCAGACACTGAAGCTTTTTCAGGCATCTGGGTTTATTTGTAGTGCACCATCATGGGCTGCTATCACACTGTTCAAGTAGTTCAGCAAAGATCACATTACCTTAAAAAAAATTGTGGCCACTCTTATGGAAAAAACTTGCTGTTGGTTTGACAGCTGACTAATAATTTTTTATTTTTTTTTGCTTGTTGACTTTGCCACCTTGGATTAATTATCACCTAGACACTAGATATAATTTATCCATTGGTGTGTTGGAGTGGAAAATGTTTTGGCACAGCATGCTTAAAAAGGACACGCACTAAAGATAAAACAAACACTCATGATATGGGAATGTCATTTATTCCAGATTACGGAAGCTGAATGCAGTTGAGTGCAAGGAGGTTTGCATACCATTTAGAGAACATAAAACAAAACCTGCACGGTTAAAAAAAAAAAAAGGCAAAAATTCTGATTCAGTTCAAAATGTAATTTCTCTTCAGATATGAATGTTCTCTAATTCTCTAACTTGTATGCCAAGCTCTATTGTTTCTTCGACTCATCTCTGTATTTTATCATTTTTGTAGTACATTTTTCTACTTTCCTGCATGCACTAAATTCTGGCTTCTGCAAATTATTATTATATCAGGACAGTCGAAACAATCGTTTCACTGCACGCCGTACTGTATATAGTTGTGTTTGTGACCAATAACCATTGAAATTTGAATTTGTTGACCCTTCTGCCCTCTTATGCCTCTGCTCATACCTCAAGATGCCTCAGTTTTCCGATAATGGTCCCTGAAGCAGGTTTATATTAATGTGCCTGTTCTAATACAGTTTCTGTAGTTACAACTTTCAGAGGGAAGTGTATGGCCAAGGCGCCACATAAACAACAAAAGTTTGTGTAGTAAAACTTTTCTGTGAGAAACATTTATTCTGAAATGGTACAAAAAGTAAAGCATCAACCTCAAGTTTTCTGAAAAGGGAGAGTCTGAACAGAAGGGTTTTTACTGTTTCCTTGTAACGAAATCTGTCAAATTATGTAGCTTTTTGTAATGTAAGTGATACCAGCGCTTTGTGGACGATCCAGAATGTTAAAATGTAACTAGAAACGGATGAAAAAAAGTACCATGTTTGTTCAATGTGCTCGTTTAATTTGCTGTTGGGAAGTGGCAGCTCATTGGATGAGATGTTGGACTTCTAATCGGAAGGTTGCGAGTTCAAATCCCAGCACCACCAAACTGCCACTGCTGGGCCACTGAGCAAAGCCCTTAACCGTCAAATTTATAAATGTATAAATGAGGTAAGTCGGTCTGGATAAGAGGAAATGCTGCACATGTGAATGTGGTATAAGAGGGCAACTTTGAGGAAAATAATTGCCCCTAAGTGCACATCACAGCACCCTGGTTAGTGTTTGTGATCATGTTTACTTAAACCAGCTTTTGTCTAACCTAATAACTGCTTGACTTTCTTTAAATCTTTAAATGGTTTGGATCGAAGTGAGTTATTTTTACACTTTACATCTTTTCTTGCCGGAAACCTTTTCCAAGTACACAGATATTTGCAACTCAACTGTATAGCATATGTTTCAGGATCTTCTTTAAAAAAAATGATAATAAAAAAGGATTTGTACTAAAGGTCAATCGATTAATCGGTTTTGCAGATTAATCAGCTGATTGCTGGACCAACGTTGTTATCCGTATTGGTAAAATCCACGGTCAACCTCTAAATTGTATCCCAAATGTAGGCCATGTAGCCCTTTTGTCAGGTTCAGCAACTTTTTTTTGAGCAATCTAGGGCTTTTTTTTATAAATGGGACTGGGACTAACAGGAAAGGGTGATTTACTCTCATCTAAACATTCACACCCAAAACAGTTTGTATTTCGAGCTCTGGGTTAAATCTCTTTTTTGTAACCTGCACATTGTTTTTTAAAAGGAGACTCATGTTGGTAAGAAGCGTGAAGTAATTAAGAAATTCATTAGCGTTGATTACTGTTTATCTGGATAATTGAAGACGAGTTCTCTCGGTGGTAAACTGTTTTCTGCTCGTGCACTCTTAAATGGAGGGGTGATTTTGCTCATTAGTAGGTTTAGTCTGCTGTCAGATCTTATTTAGGCTTGTGTGTGTGTGTGTGTGTGTGTGTGTGTGTGTGTGTGTGTGTGTGTGTGTGTGTGTGTGTGTGTGTGTGTGTGTGTGTGTGTAAGGGTTTTCCTTCTTTTGCGCTGTGCAAGTGACACCATCTTCTTTCGATCTCCTCAGCCGGCTGCCACAGAGGATTTTGGTCATCTTCCTCCGGAGCAGAGGAGGAAAAGGCTTCAGCAGAAGATCGATGACATCAGCAAGGAGCTGCAGAAGGAACTAGACCAAAGGTGAGCAGTGTGGCACACAGTCTCCCTGGCAACCATTGCTATGACAACTAGTCGCAGCAAGTCGAACCATCCTCTGCCAGGTTTATCAGGGTCCGGATTGTATTTGCAAATCATAGGGGGTCTCGGAGGTTTAATGGTGAGCGAGCCTGAAGTGAGATCACCCTGATCACCTGTCCATCTTTCTCTCTTTCTCACACACACACACACACACACACTCTCTCTCTCTCTCTCTCTCTCTCTCTCTCTCTCTCGTTTTTTCTGCAGCGAGGCTCTTGGGAAGATGAAAGACGTTTATGAGAAAAATCCCCAGATGGGTGACCCTGCAAGCCTGGCTCCGCAAATCACACAGACTACCCAGAACATCGAAAAGCTCAGAGGGGAACTTAACAAATACGAGGTGCTGAAAGCGTTCATCTGATAACTTTAGATGTACACACACACACACACACACACACACACACACACACACACACACACACACTCTCAATCACTCACTCACTCACTTACTTACTTACTTCATTGTTGTGTTTCTGTACTGTAGTCATGGCTCGCAGGAGCCGGGGGACGAGGAGACCCGACTCTTCGTTACTCCACTCACTCTCTAAACAACAACGGTGGCCACAATGCATACAGGTCAGTGTTATCCCTGAGACAAGCTCCAGATTACACATGCACTCAGTATAACCTTATCTACAGCTCATGTCTGGATTAAAACAAAGGTGTATCAGTGTGCAGGGTCTGGCTGAAGTCCATGTAATGCAAGACAGAAAAAACTCTTCACAATGAAACACTATATAATAAATTAATAAAATTCAAAAAATTCTAAAGAAATACTCTCGGTTTAAACGTGGACGGAAAATTAACCAATTTAAATTCTTACCGATAATACAGGCATGACCTGATTTTTACTAGCCTATAATGCGATTGGTAACAAAATATACACTTAAAAGCCATGGCATTTTTCTACATCTCCACTTGAGCGCAAACAAACTGAGAATAAAGTTCACATCCGTCTTTGGATCAAAATAGAAACAGTTTGAAGATCGACAGCATTCGGTCTAATTTACAACATTTACAGTGTTACACGGTGAAGCGTTTCGAGAGCAGCCAGTAACCTCCATACCTCTAAAGAACTGGCATTAATTTTATAAATCATATAATAAAAAATGTAGGCTGCCAGTGTAATTGAATAACAATGAAGAGATGTGAAACCCAACAAGACGTGTGCTAAAAATGAGTAATATTACATGTATAAAAAAGAAAGGAAAAAAGACCTGACTGTTTGAAACACTTGGATCCCTAAAGACTGAACATCCCTTAATTACCAACATCCTACTCAAAAAGGACTCCCTACAGAGACAAAACTATAACAATTTTTTGCTAGATACCAAGCCACATGGGACTGTGTGGCAATGAACAGACAGACACTGCTGCTTAGGAAGCACTCAAAATGAGTCATTCTGAAAAATCCCAACATCAGACCTCAAACCAATTATAAACTCAATAAACAAACGAAAAAAACGGAATGAGACCAGTGCAACAGTTAACAAGCTGCATCAAAATCAACCCAACTATAAACCAAAGACAAAACCTCAACTTTCGAATCCAGACCCAAACAGACTCACACATGCATTCCTGTTGTTATACAGAGAAGAAAACCCAACACGTCATCACTAAAACAAACATGACCATAAAACACATGGACTGCAATACACGAGGCAGCTTTCATACTCAGAAAGTACATATGTAGGAATCTTCCAAAATGTATCCTCAAAGAAAATACGAGGTGGTATCAAAAAGCTTTGCTCTGTTTACTATGAAGTATTTACCTTTATCTACATTTACACACTTATCACGTTCAAAATAGTCCCCTTGAACAACAATACACTCCCAGCGTATGTGCCACTTCTGGAATGTGTCCTGGAAGTGTGTTTTTCGAAGGGTGTCAAGCACCTTTGCTTGTTTTCTTGAATCTCCACGATGGTGTCAAAACGGCAGACTTTGCGCCGGATCTTCGTCTTTGGGAAGATGTCTCAGTTCTCTCTCTAATAAGGAGAGCATGGTGACAGAGTGCATTGTCGTTGTGGAGCATCCGGTTTGGCCCATGCTACAGATCTGGTCACATTTTGCTGTCCATGATGAAATCGCAAACGTAGTAAAGCACATGGTCAGATTAACTCCAGTTGCACATCTCCCGATGTACACAGGACGATATGTTCTGGCCTACTGACTTTTGAAGGTCAGCGCTTCCTGTGACCGTGCGTGCCGCCTTGTGCTGCCATCTGTTGGCGTGTTACGAAACTAGTGTCCAAACTTTTGCGATACCATTTCATACTAGACTACTAGAACATTACACTGAAAGACCAAAGAAAAATGCCATAACGTCTCATCATGCCCACCTTGATCCTGCCATTAAAGTAGCCACTGATACTGGCATGGGGTTAAAACAAACGAACAAACAAACCTGACTGTTTAAAATGCAGTTGCAGAACTGCACAAACTACATTGCTTTTGCACACATTATAACAATTTGCTGTGCTGAATAGGTGTGAAATTGCTACTTTGGGTTCTATTTCTATTTACGTTTCCCACTCAGGGTGCTTATGATCCAAAAACTGAAAAGGCTGAAAGATGCACAGGGATGAAAACATGCTTTTTGTTATTTTATTGGTTAGAAATACTACAACAGCAACAGAAAAATTCTTTCTGAAGTGTACATTGAAATGACAAAGAATGAAAAAAACAGAACAGGCACAAAAATAAATGATTAGATTTATATGAATAGTGTTACATTTTTTTCTCGTGTTCCTCGGTGCGAATCTCCAGAACACATGGCATTTCTGCAGTGCTACATCTCTGTCCTTTGGCTCAGTTTGCTCCTCGTGGCTCTGTTTCGCAGGTCACTTTGAAGCAGAAAGAGATCTTTTCTCCCAGATGTTTTGGTCCACTCACGACTGCGACATCACTGACTGAAAATAAATTAGCTAGAACATTCAAGGTGTTTAATCTGTCAATTGTAAAATTGTAGAACATCATTTAATCCCTCATTATTACTCCCACGCACTGATGATTTCCACTCAGTTACTCATCGCTTAGTTTTTTTTTTTTTAACCGTGGTGTTCACTTACAAGCTTATCTCGCGTCTCTCTCCGCAGTCCTGATGGTGCACATTCGGACGAAAGCACCCCCGACCCCTCTCAGGCCATTTACGCAGAGTTTGATGATGACTTTGAGGAGGAGGAGCTCTCCAATCCCATCGGCCAGTGCACAGCTCTGTACAACTTCCCAGGTACAAATCCGATGGTATAACACCAATACAGGAGACAGATATAAATATTTGCAGCATTGAATAAATTTTTTTTGTGTTGAAAGGGAAAGGCGAGTGTATTCAGATGTTCATTAGAGATTGCAGAGTACAGTATCCAGGGTTTTAACAGCCCAGCAGAGGGCTGTTTTTGAAGGTGTATTTCAGAACCACAATCTCATTCATCTCGTGCATTTGGCATAAGAATGTCTTGTGTCCCAAGATGTTAACTTTTGTGTCCAAATCACTAATCGGGGGAAAAAAAATCACAAGTACACAATTTAATTTCTTTTGTATTTGTAATATTGTAGTTTTACTTGAAAAGATTTCGAAAGAAAGTGGCTCATAGCTTTCCAAACCGAATTCATAAAAGTAGCTTTCCCGGGAGAGGTCGACATTCATCAGCAAAATCAAAGAATCAGCAAAGATAGTTAAATGCTGGAACAATCGGCAAACGGCAAAAAGTACATACCGATAGTTTTTCCAGGTTGCGTCCATTGCTGGAGCAGATGAAATGGTCCGCTGTCATTACGAGAGCAGCCTCTAGAGTGGAATCACGTGCTGTTTGTTTTTACACTTGAACCAGCCTGCCGCATGGAGAGCGCGATATCATATTTATTATTTATTATTTGCTATATACATATTTATTTGATATTGAACATTTTCATGATTCAGTACTTTATTTTTGTAACAAGGTTCAGTACAATTTTTTTTTTAATCCAGTGTCCATTTAAAAAAAAACTATTGGGTGATTAATCAGTTAGGATCAAACCCAGCTATCGGTATTAATATTATTTGACAATGTTGGTGCTCATTCCTCTTTTTAGGCTCGAGTGAAGGCACGATCTCCATGCAGGAGGGTGAGGTCTTGGCCGTGGTGGAGGAGGACAAAGGCGACGGATGGACACGGGTGAGGCGGAACAACGGCGACGAAGGCTACATCCCCACTTCCTACGCCAACATCGCACTCAACAAGTGACCCACACAGCACCGTCCCCGACACGAGGAGCAGCTCCTCATCATCTTGGCATATCATTTGGCACAGACACTGCAAAGAGTGAAAGTTCGAGAGAAGGAGAGTAGAAGATAGATAGGAACCTGCTATGCATCTGACAGATTCCCATCAGGTCAGCCTGAAAGAGCATGGGAATGTTGTTAGGTTTTTCCTTTTTTTTTTATCTCCTCCCCCACCTCCTTGTTCTCCTCTTCCTTCTCGTCCTCGTCTAGACGCCCGTGTTGCAGCGAGCACTTGTATGTTCGAAATGCCGTCCGGGGTCTCGCTCGGCCTGTGAGACATCAGCCTTCTGCCATCATCAAATAAAGACCAACCACAGGAGGAGGTTTCAGTGCTGTAGACGAGCAAGTCAGACGCCTACAGCACACATTTTTGCCAATTGTGTATGTGTATGTGGAGAGAATGAGAAAACAAGAAGCAATTGTAAGTCTGGTGCTAGCAGGAGGAGGAACTTAGTCAGTCATAACACTTTGCTTTTCACTGTCCTCATCAGAATCCTGTTATTCCTCGGCCTCCACGTTTCGACTTTTCTTTTTAATGGACAGCACAAAGACCAAACGAGCATCAATCCTCCTCAAACACTTGCCTGTATGCGCATGGACCGAGTGTGTGTATGTATGTTTGAGAGAGTGTGCCGTATGAACCATTTAATACAGTTTAACCCTTTTTTGTTTTAGAAATATATATATTTTTCTTCCTAAAATTTAAACGCTACACACACACACACACACACACACACACATTCTCTAGTACAAAGCTTTTAAGACAATCACTATATACAGATATACATTGAATTGAATTATGTTGGATTTTTTTGTTGTTGTTTTTGTTTTTTTAAACAAACCCTGGCTGCATATTACACAAATACGATAATGCTTGAAAAATTATAATTTATTGTTTGTGTGGTCACATTTGTACAAGTTGTAATGGCACACACACACACACACACACACACACACACACACACACTGCAAAATCACAGTTTATCAGCAGCTAAGGTATAAATAAAAAAGGAAAACTACAAAAAAAGATGTGGCACGTTTAAGTATTTATATATGTATTAAAAAAATAATATATTTTAGATTTAAAACATTTTTTTTGGGTCTTATTTTCAGGAATAAAGATTGTGCAGCCTCAGCTCATTTCTGTATGCACTAGTTAAAAGTGAACCAAACAATCTGAAATCTGGAAGAGCTTTATCTTGTTTCCTTTGAGTTGTGCCGGTCAGGTGACTGGTCACATGGTGTCTTGTTTCACTGCTTGCTTTGGAGAGGGAAAGAAGAGGTTTTGTGGGCCATCGACAGCCACGGACGTCACCGTTGCTTATCTCTTCATCTATTGTCAGTTCATTGGAACACTTACTATATGGCAGATATTGCAAAAAAATTGCTATTATGAGGTATAAAATTCCTCTGAAACATTCCATAGGCCCAGAATCGCCTTTACTACTTCGATCTTGCGTTGTCCTGAAAAAAATGTGAATGCTATTTTGTATTAATGTTCTCTTTCAAGGTAAGACCCAAGTCACTAAATCCAATCTGTTCTCTTATACACAAAGACCTAATTTTTGCATTAAGGTCTAAATTTCATGATGGAAATCTAAAAATTATCAAGAAATAGCAACTGCTGCTAAATTGGGGGAGGGGTGGCTCATAAGCTCCCTCTGCTGGGGAGGAAGGGAACTGTAGTCTCCTTCATATCGAACCCAAAGACGTGATGGAATAGCTGGTATTCTTCTCAGTTTGAAAAAAAATCCACATCACTTAAATATAAATGCTTGTCAACTGAGTGCTTAAAGCAACATGTCTAAACTCTAAGAATTGGTGTTCTTCAGTCCAGATCGTGACACACCACCAGGACGTGCATTTTGTCATGCAGTTCCAGTGATTCGTCTCCTAAGCTAATGAATTCAAGGTTCAACTGTTTGTCATGGATGGTAACAGCAACCTGTGCAATCTGAGGAACACTGGTGCAACAGAAACATTCTGATAGTTTACATAAAATGAAGGGAGAAATGTAGCCCACAGAGGGCAGTGTTGCTCCACATTACATTTTAAGAATAAGATTAAATAGGCTGAGATCTTGAACTCAAAATGCATCCACAATGCTGTAAAACCGGAGGCTGTTTCAGATAAATCAGAAACTAACACAATGAAAGGCAAAACAAATGGAGATATTACTAGATACCTGGTTCCCATTCCAAATCAGATAAACAGTATAGACCTCCCTGAAGGGGCACGTTCTGCTTGGATGGTGGCGCAGGAGGTACAGTTTCAGCATCTACTATTGTGTGAATGTGTTTGTGCTATGTAGTGGTCTTCCACTCGGGGTATGTTCTGGCTTTGTACTTAGTGTTCCCATGATCCACCCTGTCTGGGATAAAAGAGATGAACGAATTAAAGAATGCTAAATATGAACCTATCATTGGAGCAAGAAAGATAAGAAAGCAAATGAGTATTGACCCTGGGATGACATAAAAACTCTAATCTCTACTCTACTCTAAACAGACATATAGACAGATCTTTGTAAGGGGGGTTAGGGTCCAAAATGTGGGATATGTGTATGCCATTACATCTTAGCTGTGGTCATTAAAAAAAGTTGACTCTATGGTGAATGGTGCTAAACAGCTTGATGATTGCCCATTGGGACAAAAATCCCACTGCCCCACGTTCTTCCAAGAAACATTTCACTGCATGAGGAGTTGCCAGATTGGACTAGTTTACACTCACTTTCAGGGAGTGAAAAATCTTGTTTTATAGCCAATCATTAGAAGCATTTCTGTTTGTAAAATCTACTGCTACTGGTTAAGAGAAAGGGAGGCTATAGAGTATGATACATGGTTATCAGCAATACACGTTTGTCCTCATGTAGAAGAGTGAGATTTTATTTTTCTCAATGGTCTGCTTATTTAGAATTAAGTTCACTAGAGTGAAGGCAAAGTTTGCTAGTCTTGTTTGAGGCTATGCATTTTTAATGTCTTCCCATCAAAACCTGAAAACCTAAGCACATATGTGTTTATTTGGAGTTGCCTTTGAGATGTAGTTGCTTGAATGTTCAGCATTTCTCCCATGAGGCTGTGTAATTAGTATGCCCTGTCACAGCTTAGCGCAGCACCTTAAAGGTCAGTTCCACAAAATACTTAGCCTGCATGAAACTGATAGGCTTTTGCTGGCGGTGATGAAGGTTTCAGGGAAACAAGCTTCTTTAAGATAAGCTGCTTCTACCCGGAAAGTATTTCCTTCAGCAGTAAACACTCCAAATGGTCGTTCACACCATAAAAATTGGCGACCGCACAATCTTGTAATAATGGAAGACCTTTTTTTTTTGTAGTGGTGGCTTTATCTTCTTGAAAATGGAACTTTCACATGCAACTTTAAATCACACCCTTATGACTTTGACTTTTGGAAAAAAGTGAGACTTTATTGCATGCTGTTGCAACATCAGATACAGAATCACAATCTCCGATTTCACCTCACATCAGTTCAGGCAGTAATAAAATCCCACGATGTACACTTTATGACCATGAAAAGGATTTCGCATGAACCGTTGCTCTCACCCTTTCCTGGTGCCGAATACGAAATCTTCTTCTGGCAGCGTCTGGATTCCCACTTACACCAATTTCCTTTAGAAAGTGAAAACGTTTCATGTTGGATATGCAGTGATGAGCGAAGTTCATTTTATGTATGTTCATACAGCTGCTGTTAATGCTAGTTAGATTTCCATTGAGTATCTTTTTTTTCACTTATCCACCTCATGTAATATTAACATGTATACATTATTTATGGCTGAAAGCACATTCTAGTGAGATCTGACATGTAATACTCATCGTGTGTCTTTTTTTCTTATCAATTTGAAACCTTACAAAAGTGTCCAAAATGACTGTGTTGTGCAGGAACCTATGTTAGGTTTAGTAATTATTTTTCTGGGTTCGTTTACAATCGACACATACATAGGCTTCAGTGGAATCCACATCAGTTCTTTGTTGTTTTCAGCCAATTCACTGAAGTGCTTCATTTTTCAGACTTGGAAAATGGTAAACAAATCTTTTCTATCATGTTTTATCATGTTTTTAGATGTATGTGGTTCTTCCTCAAACTGTTAGCACAACCTTGGAGGCACACACTTGTATAGGATACGCTAGCATTCACCAAACCTTCACCTGTTTCAGCATGACAATGCCCAGCTCCATGAAGGTATGGTATACATGGGTTAAAGTGGAAGATGTCGAGTGGTCTGCTATAGCGCTCTGACCTCAACCCTATAGGTTGTGTCCACAAACATATCGATCTAAATGTACTTTCTGAACAATGGATTCTTTTTGTGCCGAAGTTTTTATTACTATTTGGCCGTCAATATTTATTTGTTTTTAGTTTGGTTTCGCACTGCACATAATGAAACAAATAGCAAACAAACCCAAAGTTTCCATTTTGCTCCTATTCAGAATCGAAACCGATAGAGTATGAAATTGCTCTTAATGTTGTTAAGAGGCTGTGAGTAAATAGAATAATCTTACACATTTGCTGACAGATAGTAAGAAAATAAATTGCCCATGCCAGTTAGATTTCCCTCTGTGAAAGTAGATGTTCCTGGCCATGTGTCAATGCTTTAATGATCATCTAAAATCTGTCAAAAGGATTTTGTGCAGGATTGCACAAGTGCAGTTACATTTGTATAAATCATGCTAATGAACATCTTTATTTTGCGCACAATCCCTGCTTGGGCTGACTGATGATGTGTGCAGAACACAGCACTTTTCTCTAATCACGGCTCTGTCATTAGAGAATCCTCATCGTATTATGTGACATGGAGAACACAAATTATCACAGTGTGTTACAGACTTTCAGGAAACTTTCAGATTTATACTGATATCATCTCATACAACTAGTAATATTTAAGACTGATGCAATTGCAAAGTGTAAAAACTTTGAAAAGATTATTTTAAGATAAAATAAGTCATAATACACCGATCAGCCATTACATTCAAACCACTGAGAGGTAAAGTGAATAACATGATTATCTCATTATAATGGGGCGTGTCAGAGGTGAGACATGTTACGCAGCAAGAGAACAGTGACTCTGTGAAGTTGATGTGTTGGAGGCAGGAAAAATGGCTGAGCAGAAAGATGTGAGTTACTCTGAGAAGGTTCACAAAATTGTAATGGCTAGACATCTGGATTGGAGCATCTCTTGAAAAGGGCAGGTGTTGTGAGGTGTTCCATGGATGTTCAAGTTTATTTCTATAGCACGTTTTACAGTGGCCATTGTCTCAAGCAGCTTTACAGAAATTAAGAATTAAAGGGAATGATGTGTATTTACCCCTGATGAGCAGCCTTAAGCGACTGTGGGAAGGAAAAACTCCCCTAGATGAAATATCGAAGAAACTTTGAGAGGAACCGGACTCAAAGGGAAACCCATCCTCATCTGGATGATAAAGAGTGAGATTATAAATCACAAAAAACGATACAAGACACCGAAGCATGAGAATTAACATGAGCACTGGAGTGTGTTATTATAAGGAATGTCCTTTTTACAGTCTTATACAGTAAGTTGGTAATGTGGAACCAGGAGAACCTTCAAGTGTTCAAAGATGTCCATCGGCAGAGTTTGTCATCTACTTTGCGAAGGTCGATAAGCTTCATGTGGTGTAAAACAACTGGAGCTTGCGCAGCCTTGGGATGCGTCAGGATGGGTAGAGAAAGAGAAGCAGTGGTTAATACTTTAAAAAAGTTGTCCATGGAAGGTCAACCAGTAAACCAAAGGCAAGGTCATGGCTCAATCATGCCCATGTGGAGTGAAGGCTAACCTGGTCTGATCCTGACAAGTTTAAGGTGTTGACTCGGCCTCCAAATTCCCTAGATCGTAATCCAATCGAGGATCTGTGGGACGAGCTGGACAAACAAGTCACTTACAGGGCTTGAACAATTTAACGCAGGGGTCCCCAAACTATGGGCCATGGGCCAAATACGGCCAGCCTCCACATTTGGAACGACCCTCTGAACAATGGCAAAGACAGATTAAAAAAAAAGATTTGATAATAAAGGTTGGTTTCAAACTAAAATTTCCCCTAGTTATTAACGTAGCCTAGTTATTTGTTAGATTCACCCATCAACCATATGCATATATGCATGAGTACGTAAATGTTTTGATTTCAATAGAAATAAATATGAAAAAATGTAATTATGACAGTATATAATAATGCTCTTTTAATAGGCGATATATCTTTTGAAAAGTAACGCTAATTTGTCTATAAGGTGCATAACAAAATATTAACCTAATTTAATATTAAAAGGCATAATGATTACATTGAAAAACATAAAATACCCCAAAAATACTGGTTGTCACTCCTGTCTCATGTGATTTTCTGTTACAGACCGACCTGGCCCCCCATTAAAGAAAGGAAAGATTATGTGGCCCCCACAGAAAAGTGTGGGGAACCCTGATCTAATGTCTTGGTGCTAGATACCTCAGCACATGAACACGGGTCTTGTGAAGCCCAGACCTCAAGGAATCAGAACTGTTCTCTGTTGGCACAAGTAGAACCTTCACAATATTAGGAAGGTGAATTTATTTCACATTTGATTGGTGCAGGTTTATATCTCCTCCCTTATCCTGGAAGCTGGTGAACAATGGTATACTTTTGAGCTTTTGAAGCTGTGTTTTTGGTACGCAATGTACTGCATGTCCTTCTTCTCTATGCATATGTAACACGTTTGTTAAAATGAGAACATAATCTTGGTGTACATTGTAAATCCTTCCTTTTATCTAATGTCAGTCACATCTTGGTTTTTCTTTCTTTCTTTTTTTTTTGCTCATAGTCAAAATCTTACATTTTCATTTGTTCCATACACTGTGGGGCTCCAGACAAATGTCAAAACGGATAAATTATTCCTATCTCATACCCATTCGTTTCAGGACGATCCGTTAGGCGAGGAAAAGGAGCTCTACCCTGTAGAAATAAAAGCGAAAATGCAGTGCATGTGCTGTTTTTTCATTTCTTGACCTTATGTAGATGTTTGCAGTACATTGAGATTTTCATGTTGTTTTCCATTGGTTTCTCGACAATAGTACCTCGCACCTCTGTATCAGCATATTGATTTGCACGCCGCACTGCGTACCATATTCAACAAAAAACTGAGATTTTCATTTGCAGTTCGATGCCTGATGGACAGATGGGCAGATAAAAAGATATTTGCCTTCTGATAGAGGACAGCTGGAACAAGTAGGTAGGATACACAACACACAAGAAAGAGTGGTAACTCTGGGTAATCCAATCTTTCTTCCATCACCCGACTGAATTCAGAACAGAAAACAAAAGTGGAATCGGGTTGAAATTATCACTCGATGAAGTGCAATATAATGACAATGATGAAGAAGGTGGAGTCTGGCTTGATTCAGTGTAATGCGTAAAAATGACATGATATGCAGGTGAGAAAAAAAAAAATAAAAATGAAAAATGTAATATTTCAGGGAAATGAACACAAAGAATCACAAAGAATGATAAAAAAAAAGAACTTAACACACAGCATGGAAACACTGAGAAATTTGAAATAGAAAAAAATGGAGTGGTCTGTCCATGAACCACCATAATGTACTTTCGGTCAAAAATAAAAAGCAGACCCATGTTGACCGTGTAGATATATAGGAAAAATGTAACCACCATTAGTGTAACCACCATTATTTTTCTTTGTTTTTACATTTACATTTATGGCATTTGGCAGACACCCTTATCCATAGTAATTTGGGTATATTTAATGCTAGATACAGATTTACTATGCCAATTGAGGGCATCCAACTGTTGTTAAACTCATTAATGTGGATTTTTCTTACTTCATTTCTACAAAATTAATCATTTGTCAGTTCCTGATCATTAGCTAGCTTTCTCCTGTGAAAGTAAGAACACAAACAAAATAAGAGCTCCTAAGACTGAAGTTCAGAACTTCAAATCCTCAAATTTTAATCCCATAAATATCACAGCTAACTGTGACCATGTGTACAAGAACTTTGAATTGGCCATGACCTATACATTGGTGTTGGAGAGCATTATTCTGTCTTTCATGTCAATTAAAATAACGATCATAGTAGTGAATTCATGTTTGTTGGAGGGCAGATAGTGGTTAAAAAAGAAACCAGTCCCGCCTCCATCCTAACCAGATAATAGACCTTGAATGATAGAGAAAGTGGTGGCTGTTGGGTAGAAAATTCCAGGACCAAAATAAAGAAAAATGTATACCAGTGATAGTCATGCATTAGATGTCGATTTAAAAGCTTTCTTTTTAATTACTGTCATTTAAATACACTACAGCAAGACAGATCCCAACCCTCAGCTGTTAACTAACTAACTAAGTGCATTAAAAGTACCACCTCATTAGCCTTTGCTAACTGTGTCATGATAGTTTCTATCTCTTGTCATTGAGTTCATTGTTGAAAAAGGAGTGAGTTAATCATGATGGTGTTGTGCTGTCCAATTCGTCCTCTTTCCATTTGCTCCACTTTTTATATTTATATCTGAAAAGCTTTCCCTTTTTTTTTTTTTTGCTAATTAAACTGGCGACTGCCGCACTGTTCAAAATGATTAACTTCAAACAAAGCAATTATCCTATTGGCTATGAGGCACATTTCCCAGACCTCTATAAAAAAAATCTAGAAAACCACAGATTACCTTTTTTAATTTCCTTAACAATAGCTCTGAACTAGTGCTATATTTCAGGAACGAATAAATTCAGTTGAATGTAATGTTCCAATGCATTACGCATAATAGAATAGTGTAGCAGAAATTAATCTGATTTATTTGTCTTTTATTGTGTACTCGTAAAAAAAATGTAAATTACATGAGCTACTGTGATTACATGTCATGATTTGGGTGATATACAATGCCGTTATCCGGAGTTCACTGCAACTTAAGCCCAACATTGGCATCAGAATCTACCTGGGTCATGGGCGTAAATATGTTCATTAGTAAATTCAGAGCACAGTTACAATCTCTGTCATTTTGCAGAAAAATAAATACTTGTCCATCAAGCTCTGCTCAAATTCCCGAAACCGGGCAGCTTGTGCATGTAAAGATGGTCTAAATGATGTCTGAGGATCTCACTGTAATGTCTTGGAAACCTGCCATGTAGACCAAGGCAAATTACTGGAAGTGGTACAATTGGTATAAAGTGCCATAAAGATTGTACAAGAACTGGCTCTTAAAAAAACCCTTATACAACACCCACTATCCTCAGAAAAGCCCTTGAGGAAATTGAAAGTGTATGAAAACTTACAGCTGACAGCAAAAATCATCATCCATCACTGAAGTTTTCTCACACAGTGAAGGTTTAGGAAAAGGTAGAATCAAAGCACATCTTGACATCTATGAGGGTGGGATGTGAAAAAAATAAATATAATAAAATAAAAATGTCAGTGAGGCTCTAATTTTCTGTAAGGTAAGATTGTTATTATTGAATAAAAAAAATACATGCATGGAGTATATCTCCTCAATATTTTATTATTATACACTATATGGACAAAAGTTTGTGGACACCTGACCATAAGATTGGTATGTGTTTTTTTTTTTTTTTTACATCCCATTCCACATTTAATCCACATTTCCTGTTATAAAATGTCCACTATTCTGGGAAGATGGTTCACTAGATTTGAGTTGTGGAGATTTGTGCTCATTCAGCCATTATGTCATTAGTAAAGTTAGGTTCTGATGTAGGTGAGGTGAGGAAACCAGGGGTGCAGTCAGCATTGCAATTCCACCTAAAGGTGTTCAGTATGGTTGAGGTCAGAGCTCTAGAGCAGGCCACTCAAGAGCTTCCACGTAAACCCATGTTAAGCATATCTTCATGGAGCTGGCTTTGTGCACAGGGGCAATTGTCATGCTGGAACATGTTTGAGTCTCCTGGTTCAAGGGTTATGCTAGGTGTCCCAATACTTTTCTTCATACAGTGTGCCCCAATTTATGAACAGATTCCAGTGTCGCAAAGTATATACAAAGTCTGCACTGAAATAAAGCATGCACAAGACAATTCTTTTAATTTTGATTCATTGTGTAGACATTTTGTGTCAAACTTTACCCACAGCCTGATTTCAACTGACCAGCTAACTAGCTGCTAACCTGATGACTAGCATTAAAACAGCCTGTAGTATTTTACTAATCAACACGGATCAGAATTCATAACGTAGTGAAGTTTTTTTTGCATGCTCCACAGTTCAGCGCACATAACCTCAATCTTACAGACTTGAAGTGTTCGTTATTATGGATGACTCCAGTTTGATTCAAGTCAGACTAGCGTTTAAAACAGTTCAGAAAAGCTTCAGATGTTGGCCTTTATTATCATTCAGTGATTAACTTCAAATCCTGAAATGTATCACCCACCGTAGAGACTTACAAATAGGTTGATACAAGAAAGGTTGATGGAGCGTAAAGACAAGAGAGATGGTAGATGTTGTTAGCATAGTTAATCCAATGTGAGTTATATTATACATTTATGGTATTTGGCAGACACCCTTATGCAGAGCGACTTATAATTATCTCATATATACAACTGAGCAGTTGAAAGCTAAGGATCTTGCGAAGGGCCTAGCAGGGGCAGCTTTGTTTTGCAGGAATTTGACTCCATGACCTTTTGTTTGTCTTAACTACGGAGCTACCAGTTCTTGCTAAGCATTAAATATTTGGATATACGTTTAAAATGTTTTGAATAAATATTCCCCCAGGCATACAGTTTTTATTAGCACTTCTAAACTAATGATGTATTCATTTATAAATAATGAATAATATTAATGATTAGCAGCATAATAGTGTTACATTATATATATGCACACTGACTACTGTAAACTATATCCAAGTTTAATTTTTATAGAATTGTCCCTTGAGAAGATATAATTAAAATGTATGGGGTGTACTCACTTGTGTGAGATACTGTGTGAATGTGTGTGTATATATATATATATATATATATATATATATATATATATATATATATATATATATATATATATATATATATATATATATATATAAATAAAAGGGCTGTCAAAATCTAACTAAAAATATAACTATAGAAAGATGGCATCTTAAAATAAATTAATATCAAAAGAATATTTTTCAGAATACAAAATAATTAAATAAATATAAAATATTTAATAACTACGGAGAGATTTTGAGTGAAATGAATACGTTTATATCATCTCTTGAACTTGAAACGTATTAATTTAAGATACATTTAGAACAGATTAAAAATATGTGATTAATCACGAGTTAAATCATGACAATCATTTGAAATATAAACTGTACATCCCTACATACATCTGGCTTGAAAATGGAACTCTATGGCACACTTGCAAAATCTATTAGCACTGCACTAAAACCAGAATCCTTACAAGATTACTGTTGG
Organism: Silurus meridionalis; assembly: GCF_014805685.1. Lineage (NCBI taxonomy): Eukaryota > Metazoa > Chordata > Actinopteri > Siluriformes > Siluridae > Silurus > Silurus meridionalis. The sequence continues at coordinate 4,865,888 of NC_060905.1, read as the reverse complement.
TCATCCATCACTTCTCACGCCTCTCTACAACAGGAAACGTTTATTGTCTCTATTTACAAGGGAAGGACTTAGTTGTACAATCTAAGAAACTAAGAGTCAAGTCAAGTCAAGTCAGGTTTATTTGTATAGCGCTTTTCACAACAGACATTGTCTCAAGCAGCTTTACACATATCAACAGTGATGGTGAATGGTGTGAATTTGTCCCTGATGAGCAGCCGTGGCGACTGTGGCAAGGAAAAACTCCCTTAGATGTTATGAGGAAGAAACCTTGAGAGGAACCAGACTCAAAAGGGGAGCCCATCCTCATCTGGGCGACATCAAGAGTTTGATCATAAATCTTTCAACAATACAGAACACTGGACAGTGAGAACTAAGAGGAGACTGACTAATTGTTTTTTGAGCACTTCCATATGACCAGAATGCATCTCCTTTCCAGTAGTGACACGTTTAAACAGTGATGGATGTCCCATTAAAGACATCTCCATTTGTTTTAGCTAGATGAGAAAGCTTGAGGAAGAAAGCTCATTCACCCTCTTGTGATGGTGCAACCTAAATACAATGACTGTTGGCCAGAATAATTTTTTTTTTAATAAATTCTACAGCCTGTCAGTGGTACTATTATGAAACCAATATGGTTGAACATTTTAGCATGCAGACTCATCAGCTGTTCCACATGCACAACATATTTAGTGAAAGACAGATAAGCAACACCATTAAACATTTTTTTCCCCAAGTGTTTCAAGTCTGTAATCACGTCATGTCTCTTCTGAATATCAAGCACGGTAAATAGAGAAGCTTTTTTGTTCAGAATGTACCATTCTGTCGTTTGTCCCTTTGAGCAATTTGTACTTTAATTGCACATAATGTTCATTTAGACGGTTTACTGCTGGTTTCTTCTCTAAAGGCTTTTGGGAAAAAAAAATCGTTTATCTAGAAAGAAAAAGTAACTCATCCGTGTATATTAGACCACTAATACATTTTCACTTTGGCCTTTTTAATCACTGCTGATGGACCCATATTTTTCCAAAGGACATTGTAGAATTGTATTCGAGGGGTGGACACTTTTTGCAGCCGTATCTACTCCAAATATCCATATCTGTTTATATATTTGCATTTAAACCTTATGTGGGTGTGGCCTAACCCTCAATAATTATTATAATGAATATTATTATTACAAATGCTACCAGTAGAAAAAATATATTACAGTAAATTACAGTCTAAAAAACAAACAAAAATGCTTTACTTATAGCTATTTCTATTTATTTAGAACCCATCTGATTATCTACTTTATCTCTACAGACTCTCAGCACTACACTCAGCAACTCCTATTTAATGAAAATGCAGACAGTAGGGGTGTAACATATAAATATCTACTTTATCTCTACAGACTCTCAGCACTGCACTGGGCTACTCCTAGTCAATGAAAATACAGATACAGATCTTTAATAAAACTGCCATTTGCAATCTACATTCATTTTACGGTATTTCTAATAATAGAAATTCTATGTACAGCAGTCCACTCAAAACAGAATACACTGCGCCACTCTTGTGCACTCTTAGTGTATGATTATATAGTCTATAATTCACAGTACTTAACCTAAAAGTGACACAGCCTTATTCAAAGTGCCACGCAAACCCTTAGCATTACAGCAAAGTGCTTATTTTCCGTTCCATGATCAAGGTTCCTTGATTCCACGAGCCAGGAATAAAGCGGCCATGATTATTTGTGGGTCGTTATTCATTTTACACGCTTCTAAGCAGATTATTCATCTTGAGAAGTAACATCTTTGGATGCATGATTCTTCTTATGAAGCCATCAATTGATCTGCTGATGCATATCCCATAATGTTATAATTTGTCAAAGTTAGAAAAACTGCACAATGTTGTATATTGATGTCGATTACAATCCTGGCTGTCCACTATTTCTAGCACATCTACTGATGGGTATGATGTTTACCAGGATTGTTTTGGATATGTTTATACTGTATGTATGAAAGTACTTTTTTTATGTGTGTCTTCTTTTATCTACACAAAGGTAAATTGTTTTATAGAATTTATTTTTTGTCCAGCACTTCGAGAACAAACACCAAAATTTCACTATTTATGTAATCATGCCAGAAGTCATCTTACATGACGGCATCGATCTTCCAAACTCCGCAGATCAGAAAATAGGATTGTCTTAGTGTAAGCTCACTTTAATTTCATTTAAGGGCACCCCCTGACAAATTCTTTATAGGTTCTGTATGATTCATGAATATAATAAAGAAAAAACATTATTTAGAGCCTGAATAAAAATCTTTATATTCCGTTGAACACGTTCAATATGACAATGGAGAACATATAAAGATGATGCAGTTGAGTAATAATCTAAAAAAGCAGTTGTATTTTCTTTTAACTTGTAGAAATATTCTTTCATACCAAAAAAATCCCTTCATCGTGGTTAAAGAATTGATCAGAACAACAACAACAACAAAAAAAGAGTAAATAAATAATAATTATGTTATTACACTGTTGAAATAAACTTGACTTTATTATTTGTAATCAATTGCCCTAGATGTTTTTGGTGCGTTAGATTTAACTATGCAAACTTGGTGTTGAACTGATCATACACTTGACTTTAACCATACTTATTACTTTTCCAGTTTTAGGTTTTTACAGCCTCACAATAACTTACAACCTCACAATAACTTAGAACCTCACAATAACTTAGAACCTCACAATAACTTACAACCTCACAATAACACAACCTCACAATAACTTAGAACCTCACAATAACTTAGAACCTCACAATAACTTACAACCTCACAATAACTTACAACCTCACAATAACTTAGAACCTCACAATAACTTAGAACCTCACAATAACTTTCAGCCTCACAATAACTTACAACCTCACAATAACTTAGAACCTCACAATAACACAGCCTCACAATAACTTACAGCCTCACGATAACTTACAACCTCACGATAACTTACAGCCTCACGATAACTTACAGCCTCACGATAACTTACAACCTCACGATAACTTACAACCTCACGATAACTTACAGCCTCACGATAACTTACAGCCTCACGATAACTTACATCCTTACAAGAACTTACAGCCTCACAATAACTTACAGCCTCACGATAACTTACATCCTTACAAAAACTTACATCTTCACAGTAACTTACATCCTTACAAGAACTTACAGCCTCACAATAACTTACAACCTTACAAGAACTTAAATCCTCACATTAACTCTACGCCTCAAAATTAGCTATAGGCTTACAGTAACTTACATCCTCACAGGAACATATGGCTTTACAGTAACTTAAAGGCTCACAGTAACTTACATCCTAACAAGAACATACAGCCTCACAATAACTTACATCCTCACAGTAACATACAGCCTCACGATAACTTACATCCTCACAATAACTTACATCTTTACAAGAACTTACATCCTCACAATAACTCACAGCCTCAAAATGAGCTATAGGCTTACAGTAACTTACATCCTCACAGGAACATACAGCCTTACAATAACTTACAGCCTCACAGTAACTTACATCCTTACAAGAACTCACAGCCTCACAATAACTTACAGCCTCACAGTAACTTACATCCTCACAGTAACTTACATCCTCACAATAACTTACAGCCTCACAATAACTTACAGCCTCACAGTAATTTACATCCTTATTTACAGCCTCACTTTAAACTTACATCCTCACTTTAAACTTACAGCCTCAGAATAACTTAAACCCTCACAGTAACTTACAGCTTTAGAATTAGCTATAGCCTCACGATAATGTAAAACCCTCACAATAACTTACATCCTCAGAATAACTTAAACCCTCACAATAACTTACATCCTTATAGTAATTTCCAGCCTCACAATAACTTTCATCCTCACATTATAATGGAAAAATAAGCCTACCATTGAACAATGCAGCTAAAGACTTACTTGTGTTGTAAAACCCCCACAAAACTGAGTCATGTAACATTGGTTTTTAATCTGATTGCACTGGTGCTAAAACAAATCATATTGGATTAGTAGTTAATTGAAGTGCAGCAAATCATTACTTTTGTATTATTTCCTGAAATGTATCTGAAAGAGAGATTTACAACACTAGTGAACAGTTTAGAAATGCAGAAATTCAATTTAGGGATTTGATGGAATATTTTCTCTTAAGTAGCACTAGTGGATAGTCTGTCAATATAAACAACAAAATGAAAAATAATTTGAGTGTAAATGATCATTTTAAGTCCTATATAGAACAGGTCAAATTTACACATAGAGTTAGGTATTTTTTAACTCTACATGTTATTTTTAAAGGTTGCACATACTCACATTTAAAAAGAGTGATGGGAGTGATGGCAGAACACGATTGTTTATTGATGTCTCTGGTCTTTATGGCAATTGGCAATTATCTCATTCATACAACTGTGCAGTTGAGGGTTAAGGGGCTTAGCCAGCTTAGTTGTGGTGGGATTTGATCGAACCTTCTGATCAGAAGTCCAACATCTTAACCACTGATCCACATTTACTGATCCATCTTTACTGGATATTCATGATATATAGAAAAGTGGCATTTTAAATATGAAATGACTCAAATTGTGCTAAACAATGAGCGATTTTGTGGATGATTAAACATTCTGTAAGAAGCACCAAAATGAAGGATAACTCCTGGAATATTGATTCGCTTTGAAAGACCACTGCACATTGTTTTGACATAGCTTTTTAAAATGCTCATATTATTCTCACCAGTCATGAGTAATGGACAGGCACAAAGCTGCAGATGGTGCAGAGGTCACTACAAAGTGGTGTGTGTGTGTGTGTGTGTGTGTGTGTGTGTGTGTGTGTGTGTGTGTGTGTGCTATTTTTAGAGCTTTCAAGTGTGAATTGCGCCTGTACTTGACACTATAGACACTTAGATCTGTGGTCAAGTGCACTTTAATTCAGATTTGTGTGCGCACTTCTGTGTAAATAGTGTCCTGGGTAACATTTTCACTATGAGGTCTATGAATAAACATCATTATTATTATTATTATTATTATTATTATTATTATTATTATTATTATTAGTAGTAGTAGTAGTAGTAGTACTACAATAACACAGCACTGGTGATTTCATGATTCTGATTAGTAAAAGTATTCATTTTCTCTAACAGCTGCTCATGGTAATACAGTAGTGGTTCTATAGTAACAGCTAATTTACAAATTCTTGTGACTGATACTCCACTGAAATTTCTTTTTTATGTTGTTGCTACAGTGAAGTTTTCTTTGATGCAACATTTTGGAATTTTTGAAAGGAATAAAGGAGTCTCCAGTGTAAGCAATTTGTACCAGTTCAAGGTAAATCAGCAAATTTCAGTTTTGTTATGGGAAAGAAGAAATTTACTTTCTTTTTTTCACCCCTTTTTTAAACTATTAAATCTATGGAACCTCTCTGCTAATGTACATTGAGTGTCCACTTTATTAGGAACACCTATGTGTTTGAACATTGATGTATCTATCTGTGGCAGTAACAAACCATAAAATCATGTACAGAGCATCCGGGACGTATTCACAGGGCTTCACTTTTTGCACATTTTGTCATGTTACAGCCTTATACCAAAATGGACTTAATTAATTATTTTTCTACAAATTCCATAGACAATACCCCATAATGACAACATAAAAGAAGTATGTTTGAAATCTTTGCAAATGTAAAAAAATAATTCTAAATAAAAATAACAAATATTCACAGTCTTTGCCATGACACTCAAAATTAAGCTCAGGTGCATCCTGTTTCCACCGATCATCCTTGAGATGTTTCTACAACCTAATTGGAGTCCACCTCTGGTAAATTCAGTTGATTGGACATGATTTGGAAAGGCACACACCTATCTATATGAGGTCCCACAGTAAACATTGAATGTCGGAGCACAAACCAACCTATGAAGTCAAAGGAATTGTCTGTAGACCTCTGAGACAGGATTGTATCAAGGCACAGATCTGGGGAAGGGAACAGAAACATTTCTGCAGCATTGAACGCCCCAATTAGCACAGTGGCCTCCAATATCTGTAAATGAAGTTTGAAACCACCAGGGCTCTTCTTAGAAGGGCCTTAGTCAGGGAGGTGACCAAAAACCCGATGGTCACTCTGAAATTTCCAGAAGAACAACTATCTCTGCAGCACTCCACCAAGCAGTCCTGACGGAAGCCACTTCTCAGTAGAAAGGCACATAAAACAGCCCGATGGAGTATGCCAAAAGGCAACAGGGAAGCATGGCGGTGGCAGCATCATGCTGTGGGGATGTTTAATCAGTGGCAGGAACTGGGAGAATAGCAAGGATCGAGGGAAAGATGAATGCAGCAATGTACAGATACATCCTTAATGAAAACCTGCTCCAGAGCGCTCTGGAACTCAGACTCTCAGCACACAGCTGAGATAACAAAGAAGTGGCTACCGTATGACTCTGTGAATGTTCTCAAGTCCAGACTTGAACCCGATTGAATATTTCTGGAGAGATCTGAAAATGGCTGTGCACCGATGCTCCCCATCCAACCTGATGGAGCTTGAGATGTTCTGCAAAAAAGAATGGGGGAGAAACTGCCTAAAAATCAGTGTTTCAAGCTTGTAGCACCAAACTCAAAAAGACTTGAGGCTGTAATTGATGCCAAAGGAGCTTCAACAAAGGCGGTGAATACTTTTTCATTAGTTTATTTTTTATTTAGATTTCAAACACACTTCTTTCAAATTGTCATTATGGCGTATTGTTCATATAATTGTAGGCAAAATAATTAATTTTATACATTTTTTAATAAGGCTGTAACATAAAATGTGGAAAGAGTTAAGCGCTGTGAATACTTTCCGGATGCACTGTAGATAGTAAATAGTTTTATTTAATATTATAACAACAATTAGAATAATTAAATGACTTCTGTGACTTGGATGTTGGTGCCAGATTTGCTGGTTCGAGTATTTCAGAAATTGTAGCTCGCAGATTTTTCACACACAACACACTAAACAGTTTACACAGAATGGTGCCACAAAACAAAACAAAAACAAAAACAAAAACAGCAGATAAGGACTAACTCACAACATTAAATGCAACTATACACAGTTAAAATGACCTTGTGACATTAGTTTTTTATTTTTATTTTGCAGTATTAAAGGCAAAATGCATCATATGCTGCTTTTAAAAAATAATACATTTTCTGGTAGTCATAATAAATCTTCCATATTATACCATCCTTGATTTTTTTTTAAATTAATTTTTCTTTCGCCAACAGCACCCCTCTAAATGTTTTATTCTTTCTTTCATGCTGTATGATTTACATAAATAGAATATGTTAACAAGATGGGAAAATGTTACTACATATTATCATTAATGTCGATTCATTTATGACTACAAAGCTATAAGGATTCCAATTCCAGAATTAGCATTCCACATTCATTTATTTATAGTAAGTTAGCGTTTGACTGTGTGAGCTGGGAATAATTTCAGTGGCATGTTAATTAATTACCTCACACACTCTTTTTAACATATACATCTGACATGTTTCACAGTTGAATGCCTTTTAGATCATGTTGCTACATTTTTAATAGCTGCACTCCTGAATAAATATGAGGGCTTTAATAATGGTTTGTGTATAATTCAGGGGCTGAGCTAAGATTTCAGACGCAGAAATAAAACACGGGCTTCTCTTCAGAGCAACAAAAAACTCCCATTGAGGAAATGAGAGGGCTTTTTTTTTTCTTTTCAATGAGTGGGAGAGGCCGTTTAATCTAGTCAAGCCGAGCGCAGTGAAATGCATGCCTGAGTTAGTTCATCAAGGAGAGCTCTCTTTGAAGTCGAATGCTTATTTGCACTTCAGTTGCTTTCTCAAAGACAACATGAGGATTTGTAGCAGATCACATGCAAAACCATGGCCTTAGCCAGAACCTATTAGGACCTTTCGAGCGATTGTAAACAGCTTGATATTATTTATCGATCTGGCGTTTCACCTTTCGAGAATGCAGCTCCCTTCGTCAGCTGGTGGCATCTGTTTATATTTATGATGCATCTCGCTCATTGCATCGCAGCGTGCCTCAACATAACAAGTAATTATTTCAGTGCCTGGCATCGGAGAGCTGATTAAAGATTTAAACGCCAATTGGGACTGCAAAGTCTGCGCTTTGTAGAGGTGCCTAAGGAAAGTGTGTGCCCTGGCTCTACATCACAGGTTTTCAATTTTGTCCTCAGAGACCTTCAGGTGGTTCTACTTAATTCTGCTCAAACACCAAGCACACCTGAGTCCGCTAGTCAAAGGCTGATTATTATCCTTGCTCAGGTGTGTTCTCTTTAGCAAAAATGAAATTTCTCAAGAACGCAACTATTTTAATAGGATTCACTGCTATCAAAAGTTTTGTGTTCAAACGTCTGTAGAAGTCTTTGTTCCAACAAAAGCAGCAATAAAAGTGACTGAAATATGCAGAAGTTACACTGAACCCTGAATGAAAACTCGAACATCTTATGTAAAAATAGAAAATGCTGTTATAAGAAAATGAATGAAGGAAAGGGTGGACTGATGCCCCCTGGCATGAAGCAAAATTTACTCTATTGCCTTGAAGTTAGGTATTTTCATTTAACAGGACACCGTCCAATTCCTAACAGTTTGTAAACTTCGTCATGTGATGCATTGATCTTTTGATGGATAATCCTTGGTGTTGCATAAGAACCTAAATGGACAAAGAACTAATTCTGACACATTTTTTAAACACATATAAACATATAAAATGTTTAAACTGAGGAAAATTTTAATGAAAAAATAACGTCATTTTAAATTTGATGGCTGCAACACATCCAAAAAAAAGTTGGAACGGGGCAACAAAAGTCTGGAAAAAGTAAGTGTTATTCAAATTAAACAGTTGGAGAAACATTTTGCAACTAATGAGGTTAATTGACAATGTTCCTCAACATAAAATTGCAAAAACAGTTGAATCTCTCATCATTTACAGAACATATCAAAATTTTTAAAGAATCTGGAGAAATGTCTGTTAATCAGAGACAATGGCGAAAATCAATATTGGATACCTGTGAGCTTCAGATCCTCAGCTGGCACTGCATTTAAAACAGTCATAATTCTGTAAGGCAAATCACTGCATGGGCTCATAAACATCTCCAGAAATCATTGTTTGTGAACACAGTTTGCCATGTCATCCAGAAATGCATGTTAAATCTCTATCATGCTTAAACATGATCCAGAAAGGCTGCCATCCTCTCTATGCCAAAGCTGATTTAAAATGAAATGAGGCATATTGGAAAACTGATCTGTGGTCAAACTAATCAAAATATTTATTTCTTTTGGAAACCATGGACCCCACATCCTTCAGACTAAGGAGGAGAGGGATCATCTGGCTTATCAGCACTCAGTATAAAAAGCAGAATATCTGATGGTATGGGAGTGCATTAGTGCCTGTGGAAAGGCTCTATCAAAGTTTTTACTGATTACATGGCAAGTTATGTATTTTACTAGCAACTTCACCTAACCCCAACCCATCTCTTAACTCTGTTACTTTCAACCGTGTTACTCATTAGGGCCAAAGCGGCCATTTAGTCCTCATTTAGGTATAGGTTTTCTCATTGATTTGTGCAGGTATTTTCATAGACTAAACAAACAAAAAAAACCCCAGCAAATTCTGGTAAATCTTTTCTTTATTTTTTCTTTATTTGTTTGTTTGCCAACATTTATTGATCATGGCACAGTTAACTTGCATTATGGAGGTGGCAGCCCAGTGGTTAAGACATTGGTCTTTTTTGGCTAGAACTGAAAGTCAAGTCAAGAGTCAAGTCAAGAAGCTTTTATTGTCATTTTAACCATATATAGCTGACGCAGTACACAGTGAAATTAAACAACGTTCCTGCAGATCCCTGATGCTACATAAAACAACATAAAACAACAATCACAGAAACATAAAACACAGGGCTAAGGACAAGTAAGAAAAATCCTTGCCAAATCAAGTGCATGTGTGCAACCTGGTACAAACAGTGCAAAAAGACAACACAAGACAGTGCAAGACAACACAGGACAGTGCAAGACAACACAAGACAGTGTAAGACAATACACAAAACACAAAATAGCTCCATTTTATCCTGTTCACTTTTTGTCCGTCTTGGCTTTAAGTAAATATGGTACATTCCTTGTCTTTCTCTGCTTACACCAGTGGCCACTGCAAGTCCATTGTGTGCTGAGAAAGACTGATTCAGGATTTCTGTGTGAACGGCATATAATCTCAGCGGCTCCGTTCAATCTCGATAATGCTCGTTTCTGCTGACCATGATGTTTTCCACTGCTGTGGCCTTTCCGCCCCGGCTCTAAATGGCAGCTGGAGTGCGAATCATGTAGAAAAAGAACAGTGTGAATGAGGAAGGTAGAGAAGATGGGAGAGAGGAGGAGAGAAAGAATGAGAGAGAGAGAGAGAGAGAGAGAGAGAGAGAGAGAGAAGAGAGAGTTCACAGTTTATCATTTGCTCCCGTCTCGCTCTCGTCTCCCTCTGCCAGAAGGGGATGAATAGTCTTCTTTAAATAGCTCTGATTAATTATGGCTTTTAATTGCTAGTGTGGCAGTGGCGCTCGTTTCCTCCTGCCAATCACGTTGAGGAGGCAGGGCTAGAGCAGCATCCAGACACCTGCAGGCTCTCCTCATCTGCTTTGTTGACACCATACACATGTTACTCACCCCACTGAACACACACTGTCCCCTGTCACCATCACAGCCTTGAATAGCCGAGATGAAATTTGACTTGACTGATTCAAACACTTAAACACACACACAGATTCTGCTGCCTGCCTCCTCATCACATCCTTTCAGGCTGATTGCATCAGCACTATCTACTTGTCTGCTCTATATACTGCTGATTGCCATCTCTGTAGTCCAGGTCGCTCTCTTCTTTCTTGCGTTAGTTTGCGTCAGGATGTACACTCAAGTGCGGCTGCACAAGTTTTCACACATTCAGTGATGACTTAAGTTAAAGCTCAAGCAGCTCAGCTCAAGCTCCAGTGTCTCCTCTGATTCCCAGGTGGTAAAACTAGCTCTGAAATTGATTTGTATTTTTTTTATCTTTTACTCCTTCCTCAGTCAAACTGGAAACTAATCCAGAAGTCCAGGTGGAGACTTTGCCAAGGCAACATAAATTCAAATGCCAGTTTGCTGTACATAATCTTAACACAATAGGACAATATAATAATGCTGTCCTAATCATTTTTGTTCTACAATCATTATCAGTTCTATATAGCACCTAGTATTTGTAGCAGAGTAGAATCTGACTATACAGTGAGGAGAGAGCAAACGTTTAAGATTTACCGGCTTTTGATTCAGCTCCATCTCCTGTCCTTTTAGTTCCAAAAATCTATTTTTGGCCCATTTTCCAGAATACAGCCAAATGGTTATCCAAGACTTAAACATAGATCAAAAACATAGATTGAAAACAACATTAATATTGGTTGTAGCGGTGCGATGAGAGCGCGGTGGATGCACAAAGCCAGCTGTGAGAACATCTGTGTCTGTGTGATAGTTCTTCATCATAAACAGAAGGCATGGTAAAAGACTGTGCCCTAATACATCGAGTGATATGCCTTGCACATGCAGTCATCAACCAAGATGACAACTCTCCAAACATTTAACTATTAACATTTTCCATGTCGATTGTTTAAGTATGTAAGTCAGAGGATCTCAATCAAAACATACAGTGTAAGTCACTGGATTTCACAGCGCAGTGAATCAAACATAAAGTGAGAGCTGTCACCACAGAAAATTATCCTCAGATTAAATCATACAGTCGGTCTGGTCTTGCGTTGTTAAGCACGGGTTACGTACGTAACCATAGCAACCAACCTTTCAGTAATGACAGCTATCTTCACACACTAGAAAACAAAAGAAATGTCATACGTTTATCAGTCCCAAAAATTAAGAAAGAAAGAAAAAACAATCTCAAGCACACAAATTAATGAGATTGATTTAGATTTTGTTACCTAGATTACAAAGGGGATTGTACGGTGGGCGATTTACATATCAAATCAAAGACTAATCATGTTATTCTATAAAAATTAAGCATAAACATAATGAATACTGGAGATGGAATATTTGTTGAAGGAGCCTCTATTGTCAATGCTTCGTAACAGTCAGAGATAAAACTAGTCAGGGTAAAGCCTGGTGAGACCAGGACCTTAATTGTTTTGTGGACCATTTAAAGCATTAAATTAATTTTAGAAAATGAGCTTGATGGGTACATACATCAAGCTAAACATTATGGCCACCCATCAGGCATAACATTATGACCACCTGCCTAATATTGTGTTAATCTCCCTTTTTTTTTGGAGATGCCAGTCGTCTCGCCATCACAATTTGGCCCTTGTCAAACTCGTTCAAATCCTTATCCCATTATTCCTGCTTCTAACACGTCAACTTTGAAGAGAAAATCTTTACTTACAGCCTAATATATCCCCCCCACTGACAAGTGCCACGATGAGATAATCAGTGTTATTTACCCACCTGTCTTAATGTTTTGCCTGGTTGGTGTATGTTTGCATGTATGTACATAATGATGCAGTAGTGTTAAATATCAAATTGTAATCATTGTGCTTGGTCATGTAAAAAAATAATGTTATGCCCTGTCATGTTATAATTGTTGAAACCAAGTGTTTTAAATTGTATTCTCTGTGGTGTGGTGATGTTTCAGTATTTTCCAGAACTAAACCCAAAGACAAGTAAGATACTCCCACCAATTCAATTAATTTTTATTTGTCTAGCGCTTTTAAAAATAGACATTGTCTCAAAGCAGCTTAACATAGAGAGGTTATAAAGTTGTATATAAGAATGTATAAGTTTAGTGACTTTCAAATTTTGCAAGTTTGTCCCTAATGAGCGAGCCAGTAAAGGCTGTGGCAAGACAAACTCCCTCAAATGGCATGAGTAAGAAACCTTAAAAGGAACCAGACTCAAAAGGGAACCAGTCCACATCTGGGTGGCACCGAATGTTCATTCATTACGGTTTCATCATTGTTGAGGTGCACTTGTGGCACACCCTAAGGGTCATTATACTATATATTCAGCTAGAAATTATGTCCAACTATGCCAGAATGTAACATAACATAAGGGTATTCTAGCAGGCTAGATGTGATGTATAACTACGCCACCCTGGTATTAGGGCCCAGGGAACCAATTAAAGTAAAGACACAAGTTCGTTGTTATAATGACAAGCCATAGACGTGACTTCTAGATTACCAAAATAAACAGAATCATTTGTTAACATAAAAACAGAACCAATACAGACATGTCACCATTACTGACACAAATACTAAAACTTAACAATAAATCGCAATAACTGTCCAGACAAATTGTCCATAGCAAACAAACACATACACACTTTGAAAAAACAAATAGGAGAGAAAAAAGAGAATGAAATCAAAAACGGGAACAAAAACAAAAACTGCAACTTGACCCGAAGTTGACTGTCCAGATTTGAACAATGGTGAAACAAAGACAATACTATTACCACTGACAATCAGCTGATTTAGAATAAAGAGAAACAAAAACTGGACCTACAGACCTACAAAAAACTCGAAGAAGGGGAAATGTCCAGCTGCTTCATCCACCAAAATCAGTGAATAAAAGACAATTTTAAACTACAATTTGCTTTTAAAGAAACTGATAGAAAAGCACATCTTCCTAACTAAGAACCCTTTGTAACTCAAGCCGAAGAAGGACACCCATGGCATCGGGAGCAAGCTAATACTATAACAAACCATCCTACAATGATTGATCACCGAATAAAACCTGAAAAGGGTGTGTATCACTGTACCTTCTTGCTCTTCCAACCTGGGCATTTAAATACTACAACCAATTAGACACCCAATTAAACACTTGTTGAATACAGTTTTTCTCAGCTGCTTTGGAGCTTTTCTTGAATAATCCTTAATATTTGCAAACCAGTAAAATGCATCTCTCAATACAATTTGTACAAACAGCACAATACATTGGATTTCTTGCAAAAGCCTGTACTTTTCTCAAAATCCTTAGTTCATCTCTCAAAAGTAAGTATTTGTGTCAATGAACATCTCATTCCCATCAGAATGAAAAGTCCCTTTTTCATTGTTCACAAACAATATCATCAAAATGTTTAGGCATGTTGTCAGTATGACGCTGCACAGTTTCAGTCATTCTTGATATAAACTACGGTTTGGAATACATTGATTCAAAATACACAAAATTTTATTTTATTTTGTACAACATATGGACACCATATGAATTTCAGCAGCACAAATGTATTTATTTGATTGGATATTTGATTTATATTGATTACAAGAGACCAAATCCAAATTACAGTCCAAAGTTCTTGAGTTGCGTAATAACTTCATGGATCTTTATCCATCACCAAGCAGAAAGAGGCGGTGTGCAGGAATGTGATGTCCACATTTCTACTTAGGCATGTAAAGCATTGCTCTTAGATTCCTCTGTTGTTCTTCGAGTTCTCTAACATTTAAAAAGGGCCCTATTCAGGCTCCCTCTGGCTCTTGCAGGATTTATCACAGAAAGCTTGGCAAGTTTGGGAGAATGTGACATTGTCTGGGTTCTCTCGGCTGATTGAGTATGCTCCGCGCCTGCTTCTGATTGATGACTGAGCCGGCAAGGCGGAAATCCACCACACGGCTCTGCCTGGGTCCACTGATGGATGGCCTCTCGGAGCCCTAGGGGTCATAGAAACTCTCCAAACCTGCAGGGCCAATGTGATTGAGAGAAAAAGGTGGGGTAAGCATGACCCATCTCCTCCAATCGTCACTCGGGGTACATTTCGTGCTCGAATCCGCACTGTAGCTACACTATCATGGAGGCAGGAAAGCAGAATTATTAGAGCCAGAATTAACTCTGCCTTATCAACGATGCTTTAAAACGGCAAACCAGTAAATGATGGTGCTTGTTAGATACTTGTTAGCCAGTGTGAGCTTCTGTGTGCTAGAGGCTTGAGGGTTATACGGATTAGACTGGTCTATGATGTTTTCATTATATAGGTTTGTCAGTGTTTTCTATAAAGAGACTAAGTGTAACCTATGTTAAAGATGTCATTAAGGTTCAACAACTACCCTCCCGCATTTAAAAAACATCACAAATCAACTGTTTTTGGTTTTACTCAAGTAGGATTTTCAGCTACTATTTACACCTCTGGTTTAACCAGTCAGCAACAGATATAGCTGCTAATTCTTGGTACCAGTCTTAAGTTTAGGTACCAAAATATGATTGAAACCAAAGTCTCCTTATTGATTTGAAGTTCAGAAACAAAGAATCAAACTCGTTTCCATAATGTACCTACAACAAGTGTAACACGTGTTCTTTTTATATCAGTGATTGAGATGCAGTAATAGTGTCCATGTCTGGCGCCTTAGAGAATTGTTTCAGTCTGACATTTGGTGTTCGGGCTCGTTAGGATGTTCTCATCCCGCTGGTTCATTAGAGCTGACTGCTTCCTTCATAAGCTCACTGTAATGGATGGAGCTGTTTTGACCCATTGTATAGTTCCAGCCCTGGGATACTAATGAGAGCGAAAAACAACCCGACATAGTTTTGTCAAGGTTAATCTGTTTCAGGAGACCTTGTAGAGAATGAGATGACCTGCACCCTTTTATTTTGCATGCAAACTATGAAAGTAATGAATTCTTATTCGTTAAAGTGTTGATGGATGTTGTTCCAACAGGGGATAGGATGATTTTGAAGCTGGGTCTGGGTGGCTCTGGTTTAGTCCCATAGAAAGCATTTAAAACATACCTGACTTTGATGCACATAACCAGCGAGATTGCAACTGGCTGGGGAGAGACAGATGTGAATACATGGCATGGATGAAATGTCAGCACCTGTGGGAAAAGGCACTTGATCCAGTTAATCATGTCTAAATACACAAGCTCTCTTGAGAAATGTTTATTTCAGTTACTTTAATCCTGCTTAGCTACACTGGGAGTCGTTTTCAAAATTAAATAATAAAAAAATGTTCTTGTTCTCACACTGCAGCAGCTGGCTTTCCATTTCCATCTTGACCAAACAGATGCCTGCACTTTTCCAGCACTGCGCTAATTTTGCCATTTGCTAACATATTTGTTCTGTTTTGATAATGAGCTCGTGCTAGATTGGATCCTTTCCCAGTAGCGCAGGGGGAATAGCATTCCAGAGTATCTCCATACTCAGCAAAACATATTTGCATGATTACAGGCATTAATCAAAAGTCTGTAGGTGATTGACAGCTTTCAGTGGTCACTTTCAAATTCATCCTTGCAGAAAGAATTTGCATGGGTTGAGCATCTTCCAAGTATCAACAAACAGGTGTGATCAGATCTGATCAGAATGGTAGCCCTGGATAAGCTGCAATATATATAGGTTATCTGTGATGCAATATATATATATATATATATATATATATATATATATATATATATATATATATATATATATAGTGAGGAAAAATAAGTATTTGAACACCCTGCTATTTTGCAAGTTCTCCCACTTAGAAATCATTGAGGGGTGTGAAATTGTCATCGTAGGTCCACTGTGAGAGACATAATCTTAAAAAAATAATCCAGAAATCACAATGAATGATTTTTTAACTATTTATTTGTATGATACAGCTGCAAATAAGTATTTGAACACCTGAGAAAGTCAATGTTAATATTTGGTACAGTAGCCTTTGTTTGCAATTACAGAGTTCAAACATTTCCTGTAGTTTTTCACCAGGTTAGCACACACTGCACGAGGGATTTTGGCCCACTCCTCCACACACCTCTTCTCTAGATCAGTCAGGTTTCTGGCCTGTCGCTGAGAAACACGAAGTTTAAGCAAAGATTCTCAATTGGGTTTTAGGTCTGGAGACTGGCTAGGCCATGCCAGAACTTTGATATGCTTCTTACAGAGCCACTCCTTGGTTATCCTGGCTGTGTGCTTCGGGTCATTGTCATGTTGGAAGACCCAGCCTCGACCCATCTTCAATGCTCTAACTGAGGGAAGGAGGTTGTTCCCCAAAATCTCACAATACATGGCCCCGGTCATTCTCTCCTTAATACAGTGCAGTCGCCCTGTCCCATGTGCAGAAAAACACCCCCAAAGCATGATGCTACCACCCCCATGCTTCACAGGGATCGTAGGGATGGTGTTTTTGGGATGGTACTCATTCTTCATTCCTCCAAACACGTTTAGTGGAATTATGACCCAAAAGTTCTATTTTGGTCTCATCTGACCACATGACTTTCTCCCATGACTCCTCTGGATCATCCAAATGGTCAGTGGCAAACTTAAGACGTGCCTGGACATGTGCTGGTTTAAGCAGGGGAACCTTCCGTGCCATGCATGATTTCAAACCATGACGTCTTAGTGTATTACCAACAGTAACCTTGGAAACGGTGGTCCCAGCTCTTTTCAGGTCATTGACCAGCAGCTCCCGTGTAGTTCTGGGCTGATTTCTCACCTTCCTTAGGATCATTGAGACCCCACGAGGTGAGATCTTGCATGGAGCCCCAGTCCGAGGGAGATTGACAGTCATGTTTATCTTCTTCCATTTCTAATGATTGCTCCAACAGTGGACCTTTTTTCACCAAGCTGCTTGGCAATTTCCCCGTAGCCCTTTCCAGCCTTGTGGAGGTGTACAATTTAGTCTATAGTGTCTTTGGACAGCTCTTTGGTCTTGGCCATGTTAGTAGCTGGATTCTTACTGATTGTATGGGGTGGACAGGTGTCTTTATGCAGCTAAGGACCTCAAACAGGTGCATCTAATTTAGGTTAATAAATGTAGTGGAGGTGGACATTTTAAAGACAGACTAACAGAATTCAGAATTCTAGCTGATAGACAGGTGTTCAAATACTTAGTTGCAGCTGTATCATACAAATAAATAGTTTAAAAATCATATATTGTGATTTCTGGATTTTCTTTTTTAGATTATGTCTCTCACAGTGGACATGCACCTACGATGACAATTTCAGACCCCTCCATGATTTCTAAGTGGGAGAACTTGCAAAATAGCAGGGTGTTCAAATACTTATTTTCCTCATGGTATATATACATGCAAGGTTCCTTCTTACTTAATTTAGTTTATAAATGCTTGAGATTTTTAATTGCCTTAATCATATAAAAGTCTCTACTAGGCAGCATGGAGGCACAACAGGGTGCAGAATTTAATCACATCCTAAGGTTTCTGAAGTTTTGTGAGTTTTCATTTACATGAAAACTTTGCCATATGCCTATTTGCCTCCCTCCAGCGGTTAACTCCCTTATTCCACCCGAAGTTCATTTCAGATAGGGGTCATCCGCCGCCTTTAAGGTGGCTTCAACTGTTGCAGTACACTGCTCCTGCCGTTTGGGTTCAGGAGGATTGTCTGCCAGCCCTGCCATGGGTTGTGTTCAGGGCGCAGCTTTCTCCAGCGGTTAGCTCCCCTATTCCGCCCGTAAGATTGCTGCGGATGGGGGGGATCCGCCGCCTCTCAGGAGGTGTAGTCGGCTGCAGAGCACCACTCCAGCCACTCCGAGTGAGGGGTTGGTTCTCTCTGTGGAAACTTTCTGTCAGTCTGGAGGGCTGCCAGGAGTCTCTCGGGGGTCCTGCATACTGTGAAGAAGGGCTGCGCGATTTAGTTTGCGTCTTGTCCTCCCTGGTTCAACGGGATGTGTCCCACCCTGTTGGGACCCGTGCAGGCTCTTTTCCTGGGACAGGTGGTGCGTGCTCTCCTGAGGAAACGGGCCATCAAGGTGGTTCCCTCCTCCTTGTACAGAGAGTCAGGCTACTACAGCCCGTGCTTCCTTGTTCCGAAGAAGGATGGCGGGTTGCATCCCATTCTGGATCTCCACTCCTTGAACCGCTGCAGCTTCAGGGCATCCGCATTTTGAATTATATCGACGATTGGTTGATTGGTCGTTAAGAGCACCAGGCAGTTCGGCATTGAGATGTCGTTCTCGCTTGCATGAGGGTGGTTCAGACTAGTTCAGACTAGGACGCAGGGTAGAGTGTACTTTCTCCAGCGCGATGCATGGAAGGGCCCTACGTTCTGTCCTGAGGCCCCGTTTTAGGGACTCTTTGTCGTCGCATAACGCTAACGACGGACGCTTCCCTCACGGGGTGGGGAGCGGTCATGAGTGCCCGCTCCACCCAGGGTCTGTGGAGCAGCCCACGTCTCTTATGGCACATAAATTGCCGGGAGATGCTGGCAGTGTTGTTGGGGTTAAAACACTTCCTCCCAGTCCTGAGGGATCGCCATGTGTTGGTCCACACGGACAATACTGCGGTTGGATGTCAGAGCAGACACCCTGTTGAGACAGTGGCTGCCATGGGACGGTCTTGGCCGAGGCTACGCCTGTCTGGAGAGGGTTTGCCAGGGAGGAGTCTGTCTCCTCCTGGTGGCAGGGGGATGAAACCCTGGTTCACCCCCACCCGGAGTTGTGGAAGCTGTGGCTGTGGCCCCTGAGGGGGCGTGGTTCATAGCAGCTGGTCTCTCTATCAAGGTAGTAGAGGCCCTTCTCCACTCCCCCCCCCCCACGAGGTCGTACGCCGCACGATGGCGACTGTGTGGGCACCAAGACTTGGACCCAGTTGACTGCCCGGTCGGTTCAGTTTTGGAGTTTTTACAGGAACAGTTTGCCACTTGGGCGTTGCGACACTGCGGGCTGGTCCTAGGCTCGGGGAACTAGGGTTATGTTCTTTTGGCTACTCAGTTTTCCTCCTTTCTCTCAGAAAAATTGGATTCATTATTGTAACTTGCTCCTAGGTGTGTGATGATACACAGAGATATACTGGCATCTGTCTAGGGTGTATTCTCACTATGCTCTGGATCCCCCCTACCCTTTCAAGGATCAATAGATTGGGTTGTAGTTTATGCAGTGTTTGTATGTTCTCCATGTTTCTGAGTGAGTTTGCTCAATGTACTAAAAAAAATAAAATAATAATAAACATGCTAGTGAGGAGATTGGTTGGTTCAAATTGGTGTTAATGATGTCCTGGGTGTGTTCCAGGCATGTTGATATCATCCTGCTTCATCTGCATAGTTGATGGTTGATATCTGTTAGTAGTGGAAATTCACAATGATTGTCACCATACAGCTGGATGTTTCAGCAGGATTTATGAGATAATTTGGCCTTTATTATTTTTTTTCCTCATCCAATTTCTTTCTCAGAAGGACCCAGATTAGACCACCAGCTTACTTCTGGAACACTACTTTCCTCTTTCTGTGGTCGAATATGCAAAATCAGCTAGCAATAAACCAACACACAGCAACATAAAAGCTTCACAAGTTGTTTGTGTGTGGGAGTGTGTTTGTTTGGAAAGCTCTTCCTCTTATATGCCTGCAGGCGTTCTGACTTCCCTTGTGACGGGCAATCATGCATGGCTCTCTGTTGAAGGAATCAAATATGAGGTTTTGTCTGTAGGCTGGAATCCCTCTCAGGAGAAACATCCCTCTAATCATGCTCAACCTTCAAGGTGTAACAGGGACCTGCAACTTTTTTTTTTTTTGTGCCTAATTGTCATGACCTCATTTTTAGTCTTTCACCCACCCCTCACTCTTCATTGCTTGCAAATTCACCCTTTTCTCTGCTCTGAGCATTAAAACGTCTAGTGTAAGGTCTATTTGGCGTATTTTATTGGTTTTGTTGACATTACGTGTTTTTAGTCCATACTAGCTCTCTGCCTCATGCAGCCAGGAAATGCTCTGTGCCTGTCAGAGAAAGCAGATTTTTATGTAAGCAGGAGCAAAGGGAACACCATCAATCTTTTAGATGATGCACAGTCCTCAGACATTTTTCTCTGCTTTCCAAAACATATTTTTAATATCAGCAGACAAGCTTCTGCTTTTCTCCTAAGGTTTTATGACAGCGACAAAATTGCCTTATGCCGAGATAGCTGCAGACTGTGTGTCAGGACGGAAAAGAGAATATATATGTGCACGTACACAGATTTTTTTTTTATTCAAGCACTCACTTGCTCTCCCAGGGTGGGAGAGGGAAACATATCCCATTTCTCCCCAGGGAGAAACTGAATGTCTCCTTGGGAAATGGAGAGGTCTCTTCGAAGCAGAGGCAAGATGCTTTAGGATTGGAGTGTGTCTGCAGTTTCTGAATGCTGCATCTCTTTTTTATCAAGAGCTCTTCATGTTTAAAGATGCACCACTGTGGAATATAATGATTTGCAAATACACAAACGACCACCAGGAATTTTCATGTACAAATAATTATGCCTTTGGGAAGCTTAAAGACAAATATTCAAAGTTGTAAATGAGACTGTTGTCACTGGTGATACAAAAATGTTTCATAAACTAAATATTTAAAATGTATAACCATTTCTCGTTTACATATAAAATCCAGGACACCTTTACCTCCACTGATACATGTACAGGTGTAGACTACAAGAAGATAATGCACATTACCAGGGTTCCTCTAGGTCAAAGTGTTGCCTATAATGGTTTCCAGAACAGCACTTTTTCTCTGCTCGGATTTCCACGTCGAAATAATTAGGCCTCTGGCTAGACGAGAAACTCATTCAAAATTCATGTGGAAAAGTGAGTGAAGCTGAAGGTCATACCGGATATTTTTGTATAGAAACAAATCCTGTTGTTGAATAGTGGCACCTTCTGTTGGTCCCCAGATTTTGGAATGAATATTTATTTTGTGAATTAACATTTTTAAATGCAGAAAATGTGCAGTTTTATTAAGACTGATTTTTATATAACAATAGACTGGTCTTCAGTGAGGAAAATACCATTGTATTTATCCTCTATATTGATCTACAAGAAACATAAATCTGGTCCTCACTCACATGCTTGGCTAACCTTAGAGGTTGCATCATTTATAACTTGGAACACAGCCAGTACATTGTATATCCTCTCTATTAGGATTAGCAGTGAATACTGCATGTTGCTCATATTTGAGAAGTATTCAGAGCCATTGAATTAAGTCTGTTACAGGTTTGAGTCATAAAAAAAATGGGTTTATTCATTTTCACATTATTCAGGTTTATAGCTATCACCAAATTGCATTACATTTAAGGTTTAGGGCAGTACAAATGGTTACTGAAAAAAAATGGCCCTATAGTACATTTATACATTTAAATTTATTACATTTTTCAGACAGCCTTATTTAGAGCAAATTACATTTATCTCATTTCTACAACTCAGCTGGTGAAGGTTAAAGACCTTGCTCAAGGGCCAATCAGTGGCTATATGATGGTCCTGGGATTTGAACTCAAGCCCAAAATCATAACTACTGTTTTAAAATGCACAGTTCATTGGATTAGAGCCAGGTTTAATATATATATTATTTTGGGCTTCTTATTTTGATTAAGCAAATGGCCTGCATGCACAATAGTACACACTGCTGTAATTAGCAGGTTAATTGTGACTAAAACAACCCCCTGACAAAGTGTATTGCTTTAAAAACGCAAGCATTGGAAGACCATGTTTTCCACTGTGTAGCATCAATTAAAAACAGTTTTCCACTTTGTTTTAGTACATTTTAAACAAGCTTTAGTCTATAGAGAATGACATCTTTTCTTGATCATGTTCACGCATGCCTTTTTCTTTGCATGAAATAGATTTAACCAGCATTTCTGGATGACATGACAAATTGTGTTCACAAACAATGATTTCTGGAGGTGTTAATGAGCCCATGCAGTGATTTCTATTACAGAATCAGGACAGTTTTTATGCAGTGGCACCTGAGGGCCCGAAGATCACGAGCATCCAATGTTGATTTCCCCCCTTATACCCCTGGAGATTTCTCCAGATTCTTAGAAACTTAAGAATGAGATTGAGAGACTGTTTTTTTTTTTACAATTTATAGTCATAGTCTTTCACAGATTGGGGAAGCTCTGCATATTTTTTACTTCTGAGAGACTCTGCATCTCAAAGAAACACTATTTATACCCAATCGTCTGACTGAAATGTTGTCGGTAAACCTCATTATATATTATTATTATGCAAAATGTTTGCAAAAAATACTTTCCAGACTTTTGTTGCCACAGTTTTTTGTTGCCACAGTTTGTACAAACTTTTTAAAGATGTGTTGCAGCCATCAAATATAAAATTACCTTCAAATTTCCTCAGTTTAAACATGTAATGTTTTCTCTGTTTTAATTGTGAATAAAATGTGTTTATGAAATTTGCAAACCAATGCATTCTGTTTTTATTTACATTTTACACAGTGTCCCAACTTTTTTTGGAAAAAGTTCTGACACTGAAGAATCCTTCCACAGATGTAAAAACATGTCTTTACCCAGTCGCTATTAAAACAATAATGCATTAGAATAAGTTTAAACCTAAGATATAAACCTTAAAGCCATAACGACTGTCAGAGCTTCTGGTATAGACCATTAATTCTGACCAACAAGATCAAGAAGGATTTTTCGGTTATATTAAATAGGAACAAATGAACGTTTGAAAGGGATTCTGACATCTGGATATCACTGATACACAGCTTAAGCATAGTGTACAACCGCACACACTAACTAGTCTATCTCAGAAATGGCTGACTAACATCTCATTTGCATCTTAGTATTGTATGGACCACAATCATTTCTTTAACTCTGAATACCTTTGTGTGTGTGTGTGTGTGTGTGTGTGTGTGTGTGTGTGGTTGTGCTATAAATACCACGAGGCTCACACTCTATTAATGTCACACGCTGTGCATTATTTCTTGCGATACATAACATTCTTGCCTGTACATTTTTATTGTATATTCTGCCTAGGCTAAAGAAGGCAGACTGTGCAGACTGTGTGGTATTAAAGTATCGCAGAAATGGCAGCATCATTATTTCAGCCATTCAGCTCCCCAGTTGTGACAGAGGGGAGTTTGTGGTGGATCTATGACTCATTATACGAGCTTCAGGATTTTAAGACGAATGAGTTCAAGCCTGCTGTAAATGGCCGACCGCTTTTGTATGTGGAGAATAGGCACAATTTCTATTTTTTTCCCCTCTCTTAAGTCTGTTCCTTAATGATGTTCCCACAGAAATGGATGGCTCACATGGTTTTTTAATGGCAGATTATTGACTGTATGTGTTTGTATGTGTGTGCGTGCACGCATGTGTTAGTGAGAAAGTACGAGAGAGAAGAAAGCTGGAAAATAGTATTAGATAGACCTAGTTGGTGGAAGATGTTGTTGCAGGAAGATGCTGGGTATAAGAGCCCTGTGGAGTTCTCAAACATGCAAAATGAATAAATATGAATAAATATTTCTCTGCTCTCCCCAGACTGCTCCCTTTCATCTCTCGGCTTAGTGTATTTTTTCTCCCTGCTATTATTGTAGCAACAGTGTGGAGTGGGAGGATGTGGATGTGGATGTGGATGTGGTCTTGTGGTGATAATGTAGATTCCGGCCAGGCCCACTCAAGCACATTTTGGCATCTTTTCCCTTCAGTGACTCTTGAGTAAATCGATCAAATTGATTCAAAGCTATAGTTTTTTTCTTTTCTTACATGTCATTAGAGGATAGCTTGTTCTCAAAGTGCAGGAAGTCTGGCGATCCATCAGGCATATTCAAGGGTTATTAAGCCTATATGCCTGGTCACAATATATTGAATGAAACCTGAATACCTTAAAACTGCAGGTTAGGTAATAGGTACCAGATTTTCCTCATCATTTCTCAGTAACACAAATTTAGACTTGGTTTAATCTATGCTGTATTCCTAATGATCATCGTCACTTACCATATTATATCGGTGGCCTTTCCGCCACATGTTAGGTAGAAAAAAGAGAAGATGAATGCAACTATTCAGAAGTTTGTAGTCATGGCAACGGTAGCCAAGGAAATGAAATAAAAGTCAGCAAAAAGTAAAAAAAAAAAAAAGAATAAAGAAGGATGATAGGGATATTCATTGTTTCTTGCTGACAATGGCACATAGTGTGAATCATTTCAAATAAATACATATATAAAAAAAAAATTAAAAATTGTTTAAAATTGTTTTTGGAATTTTGCACAGAGAAAGCGAGAGATAGATTTTTCCACTGAGATAATAAATAAATACATGTAAATAAATGTAAAAATCAAATCTGCTTTCTTACATATTCTAAAATGGTTGCAATCCAAAATAGCAGTGATTCAAAACAATGTGTTCACTCATATAGACCTCAGTACATCACTCATCTCTCTCTCTCTCTCTCTCTCTCTCTCTCTCTCAATCCAAAAGTTGGGACTTTATGTTATCAAGACACATTTTTTTGCCAAATTCCCCAAAAGCTTTTATGTTGCCAAAAATCAAACATTATGTGTCCTGGATGCCTCTAAAACAAACTTTTTGCATCCAGACACCATTTTAGCAACAACAAAAAAAAATCCACAGAGCCATTCTGTACACGTTTATTTGATGAACTCTTAAAATATTGGGCATGTAATGCTTCCAAATGTGTACAAATATGTTCTGGGTATTTATTGGAGCTTTTTTTTTCATTCCTGGCCTTTCCACTGACAGAACACATTAGGCAGACAATATTATGATTACTGCAGTTATGAAGGTTTGGAGTAAACACATTTAATTGTATTGTGCAGATAAAGAGTAATAAATAAGTAAAAGAATAACTGCAGAATACATTTAAATCTGTGTTATGATATAAATGCTGGGTTACATGATTGGAACAGAAAGTAAAAATTCAGAGCATACACACTCCTGGCTATAGAACGGAAATAAAAAGGAAAGGAAAGGAAATGAAAAAAAAAAGAAAATATTAAAATGTGCTTTTTTTTTGTTGCTTTTTGTCACTTACAGCATAGTGACATTCTTTCTTCGCATAGCTGAGCGATGTTGGGGTCAGAGCGCAGGGGCAGCCATGTTACTGTGCCCCTGGAGCACAGAAAATTGAGACTTGCATCTTGGTGATACAAGATAAATTCACCTCCCCTACAGGCCATTTTGAGAA
This sequence comes from Silurus meridionalis, assembly GCF_014805685.1. Taxonomy (NCBI): domain Eukaryota; kingdom Metazoa; phylum Chordata; class Actinopteri; order Siluriformes; family Siluridae; genus Silurus; species Silurus meridionalis. The sequence goes on along the minus strand of NC_060905.1, from coordinate 4,840,012 downwards.
CAACTGATGTAATTATGTTGTTAATTATTTCAGGAGACTTCGGGAAAAAATATATAAAAACAAGTATGCTTTGGATCTCAAGAACCTTAAGATAGCAAATTAGATGATCTTTTTCAAAATGCCTTCTCAGTCAGATGTACACAGGAGGCAATAATGGATAGTTAGATAGTTAAGCACCAACAGTATTAACCCTGAGAAGAGTGCAAAAACATAGGTGCTAATGACTGCCATCTTGGCCTCTTCACTGACCAGGACTCTTTCCATACGACATGAATGTGGCATTAGATGTGTACCTGAGTCATTAGCTACTCTGCTTAGGTGAAGCTTTTAGCCTCATTACAGCGACAGGCTGAGCATGTAGCTGTCCATCCTGTAATGGTGCCCTGAGGTGACTTGCTGGACGTGTTGCGATGCGAGTCGCTATTAACTGGCCTCCACAGGCTGATTGCTGCAGTTTTTTTTTTTTATTTCATCCTCTGTTTTTGGCACATTCTTGTTATTTCTGACATTCTTCAGCCAAAGCTTTCAGCTAAATGAACCTGTGCGAGTTTGAGCTTTTAGCCAATCTTTTTTTTCCCTCTTCAATTTGGCAGGATTTTGGAATACAAATGACTATTCTTAAGTGTGTGTTAAAACGTGTGTGTTTATTAAAAATAGGATTAGTATTAAGTAAAGGTGCGTGAGTGTGAGCGAGTGAACCAGATCTGGTGTATTGATAGAGTCAAAGTTCTTGATGAAAAGCCCTTTCTCTTCCCACTCCTTCTGGTATGTTCAGTTTTCTGTTATTGCTCTGACATGAAACATGCCTGTCAGTTTGCTTTTGCAGCAAGGTCCATCACATATTGAGCTGAGCAAAGAGAGGGCAGATGAATGCACTGGTACACACTGAACCTGGATATCAAAGCTGTGTGAATGGAAAGGCGGGTTTGCACCGAATGATATGAAAATATGAGTGCGAGTCGTGTAGTAATAGTGCACTTCCGATTTGAAGACAACTCTTAAATGACCTTCAGTGGCATTCAAACAAGCCCCACCCACTAATAGCTTATTTACACCTCATATGCAAACAACATACCATGAATTACTCTCATATATCCGATGGGATTATTATTTACAATAAGACCAGTAACAGGAAAGCATTCAGCAGGCTTTGAATAGCGAATTATATTTGTTTTATTTGTAGAGCACCTTTAACAATGGGCAACGGGAGTTTTAGAAAAATAATTATAAATTATTATGTTAAAAAATTTGAATAAACACTGACCATGCATTATGACCACCTGCCTAATATTGTGTTGGTCACCCTTTCCCTGCGAAACAATTCCAGCCCATCGAGCATTAACAGCATGAACTTCTTCAGCAGTTTGAACTACAGGAACTGGTCGGTTGGATTGGACAACACGGGCCAGCCTTCGCTCCTCACGTGCACCAATGAGCCACTGTCGCCCATGGCCCTGTCGCCGGTTCACCGTTGTTCCTTCCTTGGATCACTTTTTATAGATACTGACCACTGCAGACCAGGAACAGCCCACAAGAGCTGCAGTTTTGGAGATGCTCTGACCCAGTCATTTAAAAATTACACGTACTCTCTAAAATCCTTACACTTGGCTACTTTTCCTGCTTCTAATCATCAACTTTGAAGACAAAATTTTCACTTATTGCCCAATACTGTATATTCCACCCACTGACAGGTGCCACGATGAAGAGGTAATCAGTGTTATTTACTTCACATAATAATGTTATAACATATATAATATAATTTTGCTATCTTTCACAGAACAATCTCCATGACCCAAACCAGTCTGGCTTCAAATCACATACCACAGAGACGGCCCTTTTGGCTGTCTCTAAGAAACTACATGCTGCTCGATCAGCCAAGCTGTCATTCATGCTTGGTGGACATATCTTCATGGATGAGTGCTCATCGAATAAAACATAACCTTAGCCAAACAGAACTGCTGGTCATCCCAGGTGATTCATCTCCAGGTCAAGATCTCCGAATAACTCTTCATGACTTTCTGCAGTTCCCTTCAGCCACGGCTGTGCACTATGGACAATCAACTGTCCTTCTCCTCACATGTTGCTAATGTGGCTCGTTTTATCGATTAGTTCTCTACAACATGCGAGGATTCAACCATATCTGTCCACAGAGGCGTCCTATTTAGGTGCTTGATGTCTCTCAGTCTTCAGACTGGACTACTGCAACTCTCTGCTGGCAGGTCTATCTCTGAACGCTATTTGTCCAATGCAAATGATCCAAAACTTCAACCTGCCCAAGATCTTACACACCACCCCACTGCTGCACTCCATTCACTGGCTTCCAGTAGCTGCCCTTCAGTGGCATTCAAACAAGCCCCACCCACTATTAGCTTATTTACCCCTAATATCAGATTCAAAACACTGACGCCTACAAAGTTGAAAATGGACGAAAAATGGACCTGCACCTTCTTACCTCAGAGAACTCATCACACCTCGCACTGCACTACACTGTCTGAGATCTTCCAGCACTGCTCAACTGGTACCACATTCTCTCAGGGGAAGTGGTAAGAATACTTCAAGGCTTTTCTCTGTTCTGATACTGAGGTGGTGAAATGAACTTCCCTATGATGTCAAAACAGTGGAGTCCCTGTCTATCTTAAGGCAATGCTTAACTCACACTTTCCAAGTAAAACTCACACTTTCCAAGTAAAACTCACACTTTCCAAGTTCACTTTGTCATTTAACAGAGTTGTAGTCTGATTTAGCTTAAGTTTGTAATCTACTGTTCCAGTGTAGATTTATTCATTAATAATGAGGAATGAGGATCGGTATAAGAAAAAAACCTTGAAACGAACCAGACTAAGAAGCAAAGTCTAGTGGACTACAGCCTCCGAACATCCCAGTTTACCAACACTCTATATCCATAATCCCTCCAGATCTGCTCCTTAACCTAAGAAACATCTTATAAAAATAAATGTATTCAACCTAGAATTGGACACTGACTTGAGACGGATTCAAATTGTCTGATCGCTACACCATTATTAAAAATATACTTATTAAATAATGAATGTCGTGGATTGTTTTATTTGTTTATTTATTTTTAAACTAGCTGCTAACTTGCTTTATGATTTTGTGTGATCTAATTACCATGTTATCTTCTGGCGTTCCCTTTCAGTTACACAGTCATAGCTAGACCTGCCGGAGTTCCTGCTTGCATTATTAACTATTACAGGAAAGAGCATACTTAATAATCCGTGTTCTCTCTCTTCACCCTTAGAAAGCACTTTCTCTCTTTCTTTCTTTTGCTGTCTCTCATCAACCTGCACATGTTGTTCCTGATCCTGACTCTTTTTTATCTATCAACACACAGATGCCCCACATATGGATCTTTCTGACACTTGACACAAACACCCTGAAACGATAAGCTTGTTTTTTTTTTTTTTGGAGGAAGATCTTCAGCACGCTTTCTATTCCGACTTGCTTCATCTGCACAATTCGCTTGAGGGACAATTTTTCTGTCCATTATCCTTAACTTCAATGCAGTGAAACGTCCTCCTTCTGATTTTGGAGTACACCATTGAACATTGAAATGATTTACCATGCGCAGGTGTTGGAAATGGGGGAGCACCAACTTTCATTCTGGCATCTTCTGCATTGGAAGGATTTTCTTCTTATCTTCAAATGAGTGTTAGAAAACTGAAGTCCTACCCACCCACATACACTTGTTACCTCACAGACATTTCACATTGTATAAGAGAAAAAAAGTGTCCAAACTTCCATCTTTCTGTTCAAACCAGCTGTTCTGGACGTTGAATAAGGCTAAAATAACGAGCAAGAAGTAGAAGATAGATGGCTTGTGAAAGGATGCTTTTATTGGTTAAGATGTAATTTTAAGAAGGTTTTCATGTTACAAAATGATAAGATGTCGCTCGGTGAAGAAAAGAGAAGAACAATGATTGACGAGGTGGTGTGAGTTACTGGTCGTAAAAATCGCTATGCATACAGCACTCCGCAATTTCACTTCATATGCATCTCATTTACATGCGACATATAGCACTTTATAGTTTTTTGGAAACTATATCAAGTAAGGAAATGTGCTGTCGGGTTCATAATTTTTGGGCCAGCAAGACAATTGTGGTCATTTGTACACCATTACAGTGAATGTGAAGTAAAGAAGTCATAATTGCATTCATTCTAAGAAATTCTTGAATAGACTGTAAAGACAAAAGTATTTGGACACCTTACTTTTTCAGCCATATGACTCATGACATATAATATGGCATAAGACTTCCCTAAACTGTTTAAACCAATGTTGGAGGCACACAATCCTATTAAATGCCATTGAACGGAAGTTTATTTATTTGTCACATTTTGTACTTGTTACTTTTATTTTTTTTTACAAAACACCACAGACAATTATTCCTTCACATATTCCAGTGTTGTTAGAAAGCTGGGGTCAGAGCACAGGGTCAGCCATGATACAGTGCCCCTGTATAGCACAGAGGGTTAAGGGCCTTGAACAAGGGACCAACAGTGGCAGCTTAGCAATCCTTGGCAAGAAGGTTGCAGGCTTGAACCCTCAATCTTCTGAAAAGTAACACAGAGGCTTAACCACTGAGCTACCACTTAACCACTACACGTGGAGGTAGTAACATTACATTTTACCCTTCAGTTGAACTAGCATGCCAAACCTGTTCCAGCATTAAAATACCCTGTTACACACTCACTGGTTCCACGCTGGAAGAAAGAGAGACAGGCATTCTTTCTTTACTTTTGTTTTCACAAAAGTCGCCTTCCTTTCCAATACTCACGCCAGGGTTCACTAACACACACCAGTGCACTCGCCGACGTTCTTTTCCGTTTCGTTCGGTGACCCTTACGCTCTTCTTTGCTTGGTGGCTCTCTCCGAGGTAGGGTTCTCTCTCCTCTTTATTGGCGTTGCCGGACTTAAACAGTCTCATCAGCTGCAGGTGTTTTTCACCGCTGGTTTAGTCCGGTTCCACCCTCCACCCTTTCATCACCGGTACATATCCCTGTGCACAAAGCCAGCTCCTTGAAAATATGCTTTAAATGGGTTGGAGTGGAAGAGTGCTGACCTCAACCCTATCAAACACCTTTTTTTTTTTTTATTGGTAAAGAATTGGACTTGTCTCTCGGCCTCCTCACTCTACTCGAATTGTTCTTAAACTAATAGAGAATACACAGAAAGAGTTGGATTTTTCCACAGAGATGCTAAATGTACAGCCCTTTTTCAGTCTTTCCAGTATCCTCAGGTGTCTAACCACCATTGAACACTGACCTGAGGGATTTGTTGGAGCCCCTCTTGAAACAGGTTTTTGATTAAAGCACAACCTTGTCTTAACATGACTAACTGGAACACACACACACACACACACACACACACACACACACACTCTCTCTCTCTCTCTCTCTCTCTCTCTCTCTCTCATTGTTTTTTCGTTTTCTCTCACAGCAGCCGCTTGAGTAAATCCAGCCCCACTGGAAAAGGAAGAGAAATCTTCTTCGAGGATTGACTGCCTGCCACTTGCCGAGAACAGCAGTGCCCCACACATCACAGCCTTGCTCTCCCAATCCTCTTAGTTCTTACACACTCTCATTAGCCTTATCCAGTGGACTAAAACACCTGCACCTTCAGGCTATGTGAACGTCACGATACGCTCTCGCACTCACAGGTCATCGTAAACCATTGCTTTTCATCACTCCAAAAAAATAAAATAAAATTGCTCCATTTTTATATATGCTATTCGTTCACCAAGCGGTCGTGTTCTGTTGTGCGGTGTAAAGAACGAAATGGGATAGCGGTGGCAATTTTGCAATTAGATCTCCAAGATCATGCTGAGAAAATGTTTCTCTCTGGAGTGCAAGCCACAGGTTTGTTTTCCATGAAGAGATTACAGGAGTTTACGATTACTTGCACGTCCGTATCGCACACTGGCACACGGGCCTCAATAACGAAAGCTCAAATTTCTTCTGGAGCAAAGCTCTAAAGACATTTTACTTCAAAAATTGCCTGATTTGCAAAGTCCTCACTTTTCACTGTGATCCAGTCTTAATAACACATTTAATTATTGACTTCTTTACCAAATTCAGTGCCCAACCAGCTAGCAAAGTAGTGTTTTTTTTAAGCTGGTTAGCATTAGATAATCAGTCTATTCAGCTCTGTTTATTCAGTTAATCACCTAAAGCACAAATTCTAGCACAAAATCTGCTTCACTGAAATACAAGCTTCAGTTGAAAGATAGAGGTTTTGCTCCTTCATTTGTTACTCAGTTAAAAATTTGACAGTCAAATTATCTTTCAATTTTTATTCTCAGAACACTTCTGCAATTATCCTCTGGCAGAAAAAAAACGCAGCAGGTAATTACAACCTCATTTATTATTGTCCGAAATTATGTCAGTACACCAGTGTTAAATACTCTTAAGGAAGGAAGAATGTGATTTGGAACACAGCCCTGAATTATCATTAGGACCTGCAGACACACGTAAAAAAACGCAAGATTAAATAATATTGTTGATCATGACACTGTACAGTCCAGTACAGTCCAGAATGTTCTTCCATGTGCCACTGGGAATAGTGTTCACTTGGATAGTGTCACTTTGGAATGAAATGAAATACAGCCGTTATTATGCTCTAATGTTTAGACTGCATAACTTTATTATATATAAGATATAGGAGATGGTGAAAATGAAAGGTTATGACATGGAAAAATATTGAAATGACACACATATATAGCTCATACACTGCTTTAACATCTAACCTTCTCTATTGACATGTCTGAATATCAGCAAGTTTATATTTCTCAGTTCTAGTCTTGAGTGTGATATTTTTATCTGTGGAGCCACAGTGGAATTCTGGTCAATTATAATCGATCCCTATTGAGCAACCCACTGGCGATGGTGGGGAGGAAAAGCTTGGAAAGTTTGACAAGAATCAGACTCAAAGGGGAACCGATCCTCATTTGGATGACCAGTGTGTATACTATAGAGCCAAGCTAGAGTATATACATGTATGTGTGTGTGTTACTTGGGTATGAGGATCATTAGAGTTTTAAGTCAGTTGTATCAGAGGAACAGTAGTAAGTGATTGATACTTGAATGTAAATTGCAGATTATTATAGAACATGTAAGAAGTTCCAAGAAGGATCAGGATGAATAAGATACTAGTACATGGCAGAAAGAAAACAGGCCAATGGTATCAGTTACTGATCACCTCTCTTCCTAATAATCAATAACTGTTCATCATTGCTCTCAGAAATCATTCACAAACACCACTGTTTCCCAACAAACAAATCACTAATCACCAGGGGTGCAATGGATTGCAGTGGGTCTGTGATTCATCTGGATCACAAATCACAGTTCGGCATGCATGTGACCTGATGATTCATTGCTCATTTTATTCATTTGTGGATTAATATGAAATTTTTTTTTTACAAAAACTGTAATGTGATACGAACCATGCGTTTTGTAATCTGTTGCATCACTACTAATGACTATTGCTCTCAATGACTTCTTCCCAATGTCTAATCCCCTAACACCACTGTTCCCAACATACAATTAGAAAACACCATAACCAACCACTGATCACAAACCCTCCCAATAATCAAACAAAAATTATAATTGATCCACAGTAATTATACACTGTAGCATCACTGTTTCCCATACAATCACTAATCACAGTTGTTATTAATACTTTTACTGATCATCATTGTTCCTAACAATTATTTAATGGTTGTAAATCTTTCTTAAAAACTTAGTTATGGACCGCTATGGTTCCGAACAACCAATTACTAATTACACCACTTCTCCTAATGACCAATTACTGATCACCATTTTGCCAAACACCCAATTACTGATCACTATTTCTCCATACAATTAATTACTACTCATCATTGCTCTGTGTGGCCAATCCCTGAACAATGCTGGTCTAAAATTAAAATTAATAAATAAAAGAATAAAAAAAAAAGAAAAACAGCAAGTCTATCTGTGTATCCTTTTTTTTTATATAAAAATTGCATTGTGATTAAATATTTTATATTCTGATAAAATAATTATATTCTAAAGTATCATCCTTTTTTATATAACATGGTTTATATATATATATATAGTCACAACAAATGACTCAACAAATATGCAAATTAGTCCATAATGTCATCTGGCACTTTCTAGACCTTTTGAACATACAAGCTATTAGCTATATAGCGTATTAGCCACTGTCTATTGAAATGAGAGCGATGGCCTAAATAAATTATAGAGACTCTGGTTTTACTCTGGCATTACAGCAAGTTAATCGTTGTTTTTATGACCAGAGAGGAAGCATTTCCAAAATCCTAAATCTAGCAGCATAAAAAGAGTTCAACTGTATCTCGAAACATGCGATTTATTCTATCAAAACACTAGTGTTACCATTTACCCAAACTGGAATAGTTTTATAATGCAAAACTTTGATGTGCAAGTTGGCAGTAAACAATTTCGAAGTGCTACAAAGAAACATTACAGAGTGATATTTTCTTTTTACAATCTCCTCACATTTAAACTAGGTTTTTTCTATCTTTTGATACAAAAAAACATTCATTAAACACAGTTTTCAGAATTCGTGTATTTATTTCTCACTTGACCTCTAACACTGATAAAACCTTGTATTTTTACTGCTCTGTTGCAAATGTGTACAGATCGAAGACGGTTTTCAAAAGAAATATATATTGAATTTGCAGTCAAAACTTTTAGAAAATGTGAAATGGGAAGCTGCGATGAACAAAAACTCCTTCCTGCCTGATTTTATATTTGAACTTAGCATGTTGCTGGTAAAGTAAAAGAAAAAATGCAATAAGAAAAACTGTTCACTGATTTCAAGTTTGGTGCATAAAAATCCTTGTTAGAAAGACATAAAAGTTAAGTTTTATTAGGTAATTAGTAAAAGAACACTGAACTTATAAACTTTTGTCCTAAAATGAGAAAAATGTCACTTTACAGGCACAGTAATAAAAAAAGGAACAGACAACAGCAGCATGCAAATCAAGTTTATACTGATGCGCTTGATTTAGTACGTTATTGTTTCTAAAGTAACGACTTAGGGACTGGTATGGCAGATCTTTTACATAAAGGCTAATAATATAATAAAGCTTTGGTAGAAAAGTATATAAACTAGTGATATTTCACCAAAAAATCTGTAGTCTCTGATTGCTGCTATAACATGTTCAAATAATTCTTTTTTTCCTCCGATGAAATTCGGCCAGTGTCAAAAGATTTCAGGCTGTTTCCTGCAGTGTGCCTCTCCTACAACAAATGTCAAACCAAGAATCAATAGGAGCACCAACCCTGATGGCGCAATTAGTGCAACACCGTCAAAACACCTCTGTGAAAATGTGGAAACGAGTCAGGAGGACAGTACGGCAAAAAGAGAAATTTACTGAGTTATGTAGAGAAAAGACGTATGACGTATTTATCATCCCGGCATTTCATAAAAAAAATTAACATATAGATTGGTTTTTTTTTAAATACGTCATTTATGTCTGAACGTGTCACGAATTGAAGTCTTTTTTTTTTGTGTGCGGCAATTTACAGCCTGTACTTTGGACAACTCTGGTCCTATATTGTGAAATGGGAATCATGTTCGTACGTCTAACCAACAACAATTGCAAAGGACTATAAAAATCACAGTGTGCACCCAGCAACAAACACCCACACAATTTAGCCCCGCCCACCATGAGGAACATCCCACTCATTCTAACCATGCCTAGCATTAATGACCATTTACTATAACCCCACTTCAACAGATTATACCGGTGTCCACACGCCATGTTTATATGTGTGTTGAATACAGTTATAAATGACAAATGTATGCACTTAACTTCCATCACTTTCCTTTCATTTCACTTTGTATTTATTTGTCTTTATATTTCCAATCATCTTTCTTTCTGTATTTGGAATACAAAAACCTTTTGTTATGCCAATAAAGCAAACAGTGAATAGAAGTTAATTGAGAAAGACAGGGTGTTGAGGGACATCTGTTTAGTGCTCCTATAATATAATTGCTTATGTGAATGAATTTGTTTCAGAAACATTGGATACACTGATTAACTGTACAATTCTAAATATGTATTCCAAAAATTGTGTTTATAAATAACAAACTTACAGAAGAACAAAACACTTACAGTACTTACTGCAGTAACAGAACAGTAGTGGAGCTTTTCTTTGCTTTCGGCCACATCACACCACCCGGTCATTGATTATTTTTTCTGTAACAGCAAGTTCAGACATGGACATGGGCACACAGTAATCCTGTGGTGCAAATCTACTGTATAATAAGGAAAGGATAAAGCGAATTGGAGATAAGGGAAAGGAAGAGCAAGAGAAAGCCCTCTTTTAAAGAGATCAAATGTAGGGTAGATCCCAATGGTTGATCCATCCATCCATCCATCCATCCATCCATCCATCCATCCAACCATCTATCCATCCATCCATCCATACATACATACATTTATTTATTTCATAACAATAATAATAATAATAATAATAATAATAATAATAATAATAAGTCAAATTAAATAAATAAAGTACTGCATTATTGTGTACTTTTCCTTTTATTGGACATTTTCAGTAACATACACTCCACTTTTCTCTGTTGAAGGCAAAAAAGATGTAAAAAAAAAATTACACAAATATACTCAATAGTCTGATATGAATATTTTATAATGTGTAGTGCATCCAGGGTTTTGGAAGGATTTCTATTTGTTTTTTTTTTTTGTTTGTTTTTACCAATTTACTCTTTATATGAACTGTTGCCAAATATAAATATCATTTTGCAAAAACAACAACAACAACAAAAAAAGCAATTTGTTTACCTATTGATTTGAATGAAAGCAGGGAGGAATTTACACCTGATGAACACGTCAATTACTTCGTCCGGTGATTGATCAGTGCAACAAAGCAGCATTGATGTCAAAAACCATTTGGTGATTCATTCTGCTCGAATTATTATTATATTATACTAAATGTGTGATAGTAGTTTTTAGAAATCATTTAATTATAAAGCAGAAGCACCAGTATTCCAAATGTGTGTAAATATGGTATAAGTTATATGAAATGTATTCATTTAGTAGACATTTAGAGGTAGAGGCAAAGAAAATGGCTTTGGCAGTTTGGGGATTTCAGTCAGGATTCAAAGACTGCTGGAACACAGAGGACACACAAAATAACTACATAACTCTGTAAATGGAATTATTCAGTCATTGCTGACTTGAATGTTAATTTAGCATTATTTATTTGGCAGATGATTTGATCTGAAATGGTTTACAAGGGACTTAAAAATCAATCCAAGCTGGGAAAAAGAGTAATAGGGTGTAGTTCTGAGGGTACCTGAAGACCTTAATCATGACTGCCATAACCTTTTTTGTTGACTAGCTTGGGCACCTATTAGAAAGTGTCCTTTTTTTTTTTTTTTTTTTTTCTCGTTTCATGACATGCCAAATGTTTTCAAATGGTGAACGGTCCAGAATGCAGGCAGTCCAGTTTTGCACTCAGACTATTCTTTTAGTTTTATTGTAAAATATGAGTGCCAACTTTTTTAAAATTGGGATTGTAAATGGAGTCTTAAAATTAGCCCAAACGATCCGCCTCAAATAACTGGATTTGTTCGAGAAGATAAAATAAGAGTTGATGCTGGATTTTGTTGATTTGTCTTAAGCTTGTTTGGATACTGAAGAGCCAGTTTCAAACCTCGGTAACTCGCTGGGGATTTGCTTGCTTTGATATAACACTTTTATAATATCTAAAATTATGATGTTCTTGTATCCTCATGTGTACACACCACACATCTATCTTCTACTATGCCGCTTTTCATTTGCCTGTCTACACTGCTTAAAGTCTATTGTCATTGTTTTTACCTTCTCAGAACATATGAACAAATCAGCAGTCTTTAGTCTTCTGTGAATAGGTGGGACACAACTGTAGCACAAAAATTCCAATATATACATTTCCTTGAAGCACTTTTTATGCAATAAAAATGCCATCATATTAATCATCATCCAATAGACCACTTACTAGCAAAAGAAACGCTCTAACTTAACTTCGTTGTATAGCTGCATTGCATTTTTAAACACTGAGTCCAGTGTTTGTTCCAAGGTACAACCAGAGGTGGCAAAAGTACACACATCCATTACTTAAGTAGAAGTACAGATACTCATGTTTTAAAATACTCGGGTAAAAGTTGAAGTACTGATTATACCTTTTTATTTAAGTGAAAGTAAAGAAGTCTTGGCTCGGACATGTACTTAAGTAAAAAGTAGTTATTACTTCTACCTGTTTTAGCTGTTAACTGGACCTCACATCATATTAAGATAGATAGATAGATAGATAGATAGATAGATAGATAGATAGATAGATAGATAGATAGATAGATAGATAGATAGATAGATAGATAGAATATTTTCATTGCATAGTACAGGTACACAGCAACAAAATATTTTTTGGCATCTACCAGAAGTGCAAAAAGTAGCAATCGTGCAAATGGTGCAGATAATTATGTAGCATATGAACAGCATGTGACATATATATATATATATATATATATATATATATATATATATATATATATATATATATATATATATATATATATATACAGTGGAACCCGTTATGTCAATGTCCTAGGGGGTCGCCAAAAAGCATCAATATAACCGATGATCGAGATAAACGAAAATCAAAATGGCGGCAATATATTAACGTGCTTGAAATTTCTTTATGTACATGATGTGCGTTAATAAATGAGAGTGTGCATGCACGTGTTTTTGAAGGGTTTTTTTACACAACAGCATTGCCGCGATTTGTTTGATGAAGGCATGCTATAAAAATACATACAGTACATGTTTATCTGTCAGGAATCCACCTGCCATGCCCCCTTCGGCCCCCTTCAGCGTGTCAGGTGCTTTCTCGGCCGCTTTCTCTGATATATATAAGCATTATATATAAGCATATGTACAGTGATTAAATATAAAGGCTATAACAGTGCAGAGACATGTGGACATCATTAGGAGCCTTTGCTATGTTTCCACACGGACAGCTGATGAGGTGATACCGGAGAAAGTGCACCTCTTCAAATCAAGAAGCTTTTATATATATATATATATATATATATATATATATATATATATATATATATATAATCATAGACATTTTACAGATTTGAATGCTGTATTGTTTTTATCTGTACGATCAATAAAAACAGTAATTTATTTTCATGTCACCATTATGAGGGAAAAACCCACAAAACGTCACCCAGAGAATAAATTGTGTAAAACATGGCGGATTTGGTGTTTGATTTGAGACTTTGTGCAAAAATAAAACAAAAGTTTACTGATTAAAATTATTTTTTGGTGGAGTTTATTTATTTTTTTTATATCTAAGTAAAGAAGGGATGTCGTGAACAAGTGTATGTTTTGCTGGATGTTTTAATTTCGCCTCTTTTATATTTAGTTATTTATTTATGTATTTATACTTTTTAAAAACAGAAAAAAAAACAGGAATGCGTGCTGAATTAATAGCTTGTTAATAACATTTAGTGCCGTTTACAATAATTTTTATTTTGACAGCCAAATATATATATATATATATATATATATATATATTAATACAAAACTAATTAAAAATGTTGTTACCTAATGAATGTATCCAGGCTGAAGATCCACATATAGAACACAAGCAGAGAAAAGATGATGATGATCATGAATGTGTCTGTTCTCAGTCATGTTTACATCACTGACTCCCTCTGTCTCATCCACGTCAACCCCAAACTTCTTACTGCCTTCTGCCTGCTGATTCTTATCTTCGTAAAGAGTGAGAGTCAGGACTTTATACACCAGCGGATTGAAAAAGACGCGCAAAAAACAGGAAATCAGTTGTTCGGCTGAAATCTGCGCGCAGTGAAAAAAAATATATATTTCACCAAATCAGTGGATTCAAACTAAAGTAACGAGCCGGTTTTGAAAATGTAAGAAGTAAAAAGTACAGATATTTGTGTAAAAATGTAATGAGTAAAAGTAAAAAGTTGTCTGAAAAATAAATAGTGGAGTAAAGTACTGATACCAGAAAAATCTACTTAAGTACAGTAACGAAGTATTTGTACTCCGTTACTTCCCACCTCTGGTTTAGAGGGAGAAAAGGAGGGGACCAAATACCGAGCCTTGTGGGACACCAGTGGAGAGTCTGCGTGGGGCAGATGTGGACCCCCTCCATGTTACCTGGAATATGCGACCCTTCCAGGTAGGAAGCAAATCATTACCATGCTGTTACACGGATACCGAGGCTCCTGATGGTAGAAAAGAGAGTCTTGTGGTTGTCTGTGTTGAATGCTGCTTAAAGGTAAAGGAGGATAAGTACAGATGACAGCTTGGCAGATTGAGCAGCATGCAGTTTCTCAGAAACAGCCAAAAGGAATGTGGAATGTACCGCTTTGAAGAGAGACTGTTTGGATCGTGGTGGTTGTTCTGTGAGAGACAGTTGGTTAAAAACTGTGTGTTTCAGATATTTAGAAAGAAAAGAGAGAAGTGATACCGGTCTGTAGTTGTTGATGTCTGATGGATCCAGAGCAGGTTTCTTCAAGATGGGAATGACCCTTGCTTGTTTAAAGGTAGTTGGCACATGGCCAGATGTTAAGGACCCATTGATGATTGTGGAGATGAAAGGCAGGTCTTGTGAGATGGTCTGAAGCACTGGTTATGTACCTCATTCATTCAAACTGGCAGTCCCCTAATTAAGAAACCTGACCTTGACCATTGTCAGCTATTCAACTATAGGCCAATATCAAACCTCCCCTTTATCTTCAAGATAAAGGTTGTAGCACAGCAGTTATGCTCACATCTACTTAGGAATAACATTTTTGAAATGTAGTCAGGATTTAGGCCTCATCATAGCACAGAGACATTATTAGAGAAATTATTAGCTGATAAATGACCTGTTATTGGCCTCTGATCAGGGTTTTGTCTCTTTACTAGTTTTGCTCGACCTTAGTGCAGCTTTTGACACTATTGATCATACTATCCTGCTTGCTAGACTAGAGAATGTTTTTGGAATGAAAGGAACAGCTATCTCCTGGCTTAGGTTTTATTTGACTGATTGCTATAAATTTGTTGATGTAAATGGTGAGTTCTCCACACTCTCAGAGGTAAAGTTTGGTGTTCCGCAAGAATCTGTCCTAGGCCCACTGCTTTTCTCTTTATGTATGCTGCCTCTGGGTGAAATTATACGTAAACATGGTACTTGCTCCCATGCTGATGATACCAGTGGTGGGCCGTGCATTTGGTACCTGGGCCTTTAGTGGGGACTTACCCGACTTAATCTACCTCTTATCCACCTCACCATCAATACTATACAAAAACGCACAACAATGCATGGCATTACAGAGAGAGAGGCATTTCACAAAATAGAGGGTGAATACCATTTTACTAAAACAAGCTCCAAATCTTTACACTACAACTGCAACTGTACCACCTACATCATCTGGAGCATTTCAGAATCAATATTTGTCTAATAACATGACGAAAATATTATAAATCTGAAGAAAATACAACCTACTCACCAGAGATGCAGACTCATAATTTGCCCCGCTCCTCAGGGGCTCTAATCCAGTGGTACCGCTTGTATTCACTGGTCTGGAGAGTGGCGAACAAACCCCTTCCCAGGCTGAGACTAGCTAGCTAGCTTCGGGGTTGGCCAACCTCTCTATAAGATGAAAGTACTTTTACTAGGACCACATGCAGCTAGAAGTAAACTGTCCAATTACTCTGGATGGTGTTTCTTTCTAAGTGAGTACAGCAGTCAAAGACCTTGGTGTGATTATTGACCCGAGTCTTTAATTTGAGGCTCACATGAATAATATTACCAGGATTGCCTTCTTTTACATTAGAAATATTGCTAAAATGAGCATTATATGATGTCGTTACAGAATGGAGAGAAACTAGTTCATGCTTTTGTTAGATCTAGATTAGACTGTACTAACTGATGTTACTGTAATGCTTTAATGTCTGGGTGTTTGAGTAAATGCATAAATAAGCTCCAGTTAGTTCAGAATGCAGCAAAAAGAGTCCTTACTAGAGCTAAAAAATATGACCACATCACCCTTGTTTTAATCAGTCTACACTGCTCCCAATTAAATTTCGCATTGATTATAACATATTACTACTGACGTCTAAAGTACTTAACGGTCTCGCGCCACAGTATCTGAGTGAACTTCTGTACCATTATGATCCCCCACGCCTACTTAGATCAAAAGGTGCAGGCTATTTGTTGATACCTCAAATAATAATAAGCATTTCACTGCATGTCGTACCCTGTATGTATGTGTATGTGACAAATAAAATTTTATTTGATTTTGATTTGAAATAATGAAGACTACAGCAGGGGGCAGATCTTTCTCTTATAAAGCCCCACAGTAATGAAACAGCCTTTTAATCAGTGTTTGGGACTCAGACACAGTCTCAGTGTTAAAGTCAAGGCTCAATTCACTGCATCTCGACATTGTACATTTGTAATATAAAAAACAAAAAACAGTAAACAGGAGCTCCAGCATTTCAACCTACATTTAGAAGGATGTTCTGTAACTACTAGTTCAACAGTAAAAAAAAAAACCTGGGAGTTATGTTAGACAGAAACTTGTCTTTTGAATATCATTTCAACCATATTACGAAAAACAGCCTTCTTCCACCTTAGGCAGAACCGTGGGCAATTGCTACTGGGACACAGGCCGGAGTCTGATCAACCCTGGCTGGGTCGCCTGGATGAGGGTGTCTGATGTTGAAAGACCCGAAACACCCAATGACCCCAGGATACATCACTGATGATGTGTCCCAGTGCATCTGCATGATGTATTTTGTATTATACTAAGCTAAGAAACATGCTGTCTATCTGTCTATCTGATCCAGAGAAGCTCATCTATGCATTCATGACCACTAGACTGGGCTATTGTAATACATTACTAGGTGGTCCTGCATAATTAATAAACAAGCTTCAGTTAGTCCAGAATGCACAATAGAAATAAACTTGACTTGACTTCATAAATGGACATTAGGAGCAACCCAGATGAGGATGGGTTCCCTATTGAGTCTGGTCCCTTTTAAGGTTTTTTCCTTTTGCCATCTTGGGGAGTTTTTCCTTGTCACTGTCTCCACCAGCTTGCTCATCAGGGAGAAACGTACACTTATAAAGAACATCTTATTCATTCTTTATCACCACTTTATCTGTGTAAAGCTACAAATGAATTGAATTAAATTAATGGTTTTTGGGGATCCGACTTATGAACAAATGTATGATTCCAAGCTCGTGAGTGGTTCCTGAGAGTTCTATATCTCTTCATTTCTCTTCATGGTGCAGATTCTAGTGGTTGTGATGTTTTTGTTTGTTTTGCCTGTGTCTGACAGGCTCTTAGTGCAGCTTAATAAGTGCTGTTGATGGTAGGCCAGACATTAGGAGAATGCTGGCCATGTTTTAGAATCTAAAAGCCTGCTTTGAGCTTGAGATGCCTGTGATAAGTCGCTTTCTCCATGAGATGTAAACATATTTGCAGCAATTTAGTACATTAGACATGTCAGGCAGGGTGGCAAAAAATCCTATTTTGCATAAATGTGTGTTTGATGCATAGGAAATAGTTTTTACCCTTTAAAAGTCTGTAATGACACATACACCATGAAAGATCAGGATGTACAAAATTATAATAATTTAAACATTATTTGGTTTGGAGACTTTAGGGGGAAACATGAACGGTACATAGACACGCTGTAGTGTTGCTGCCAAAACAGTTCTGACCCATCAAACATTAGCAGCATTAACTTCTTTAGCAGATTGAGCTACAGGAACTCGTCTGTTGGATCAGCACACCACACGGGTCAGTCTTCACTCCCCACATGCATCAATGATTCTTGACCCTGACCAATGAGCCTTGACCCTTGACCCATGACTTTGTCGCTGGTTCACCACTGTTTCTTCCTTGGTCCACTTTTGATAGATACTGATCACCGCAGACTCGGAACAGCCCACAGGAGCTGCAGTTTTGGAGATGCTCTGAGCCAGATGTTTAGTCATCACAATTTGGCCCTCCTCAAACTCAATTCCTCATGTTCGCCCATTTTTCAATAATTTTTTTTGTATAGCGCTTTAACAATGAACATTGTCTAATTTTTCTGCTTCTAACACATCAACTTTGAGGACAAAATGTTCACTTAAAATATTCCACCCACTAACAGGTGCCATGATGAAGAGATAATTAGTGTTATTCATTCACCAGTCATAATGTTATAATGTCACAATGTTATGCCTAGTCGGTGTATGTATTGTTTCTTATTAGAAGGACAACTTCCATAGAAGATGCCTACTTCTTCTAGTGACAGTTCAATGGTAAAAAGTTTTACAATTTGGCCCACAGATTTTGGGGATCTACTAAACATTCTGACCAAATATGGGCCAAGTGCTGCAAAGACTCCAGCAACACAGCAACAGTCAAATATGAGCACAATTAAGACTTATATGAGCATACATTTTAAATTGTTTATCCAAATTGAGACCTGTTTAGTCCACCGCTTGATTCATCTACAGGGAGTGCAGAATTATTAGGCAAATGAGTATTTTGACCACATCATCCTCGTTATGCATGTTGTCTTACTCCAAGCTGTATAGGCTGGAAAGCCTACTACCAATTAAGCATATTAGGTGATGTGCATCTCTGTAATGAGAAGGGGTGTGGTCTAATGACATCAACACCCTATATCAGGTGTGCATAATTATTAGGCAACTTCCTTTCCTTTGGCAAAATGGGTCAAAGAAGGACTTGACAGGCTCAGAAAAGTCAAAAATAGTGAGATATATTGCAGAGGGATGCAGCAGTCTTAAAATAGCCAAGCTTCTGAGCGTGATCATCGAACAATCAAGCGTTTCATTCAAAATAGTCGACAGGGTCGCAAGAAGCGTGTGGAAAACCAAGGCGCAAAATAACTGCCCGTGAACTGAGAAAAGTCAAGCGTGCAGCTGCCAAGATGCCACTTGCCACCAGTTTGGCCATATTTCAGAGCTGCAACATCACTGGGTGCCCAAAAGCACAAGGTGTGCAATACTCAGAGACATGGCCAAGGTAAGAAAGGCAGAAAGTCGACCACCACTGAACAAGACACACAAGCTGAAACGTCAAGACTGGGCCAAGAAATATCTCAAGACTGATTTTCTAAGGTTTTATGGACTGATGAAATGAGAGTGAGTCTTGATGGGCCAGATGGATGGGCCCGTGGCTGGATTGGTAAAGGGCAGAGAGCTCCAGTCCGACTCAGGCGCCAGCAAGGTGGAGGTGGAGTACTGGTTTGGGCTGGTATCATCAAAGATGAGCTTGTGGGGCCTTTTCGGGTTGAGGATGGAGTCAAGCTGAACTCCCAGTCCTACTGCCAGTTTCTGGAAGACACCTTCTTCAAGCAGTGGTACAGGAAGAAGTCTGCATCCTTCAAGAAAAACATGATTTTCATGCAGGACAATGCTCCATCACACACGCCCAAGTACTCCACAGCGTGGCTGGCAAGAAAGGGTATAAAAGAAGAAAATCTAATGATATGGCCTCCTTGTTCACCTGATCTGAACCCCATTGAGAACCTGTGGTCCATCATCAAATGTGCGATTTACAAGGAGGAAAACAGTACACCTCTCTGAACAGTGTCTGGGAGGCTGTGGTTGCTGCTGCACGCAATGTTGATGGTGAACAGATCAAAACACTGACAGAACCCATGGATGGCAGGCTTTTGAGTGTCCTTGCAAAGAAAGGTGGCTATATTGGTCACTGATTTGTTTTGTTTGGTTTTGAATGTCAGAAATGTATATTTGTGAATGTTGAGATGTTATATTGGTTTCACTGGTAAAAATAAATAATTGAAATGGGTATGAATTTGTTTTTTGTTAAGTTGCCTAATAATTATGCACAGTAATAGTCACCTGCACACACAGATATCCCCCTAAAATAGCTAAAACTAAAAACTACTTCCAAAAATATTCAGCTTTGATATTAATGAGTTTTTTGTGTTCATTGAGAACATGGTTGTTGTTCAAATTAAATCCTCAAATAAAATTAATCCTCAAAAATACAACTTGCCTAATAATTCTGCACTCCCTGTAGATGTTGTTACACAAATTCTACAACTACCACATTTTTTGTGATGCTTTTAAATGGTTTGCCTGTAATTAGCAGTAAGTCTATTAAAATATTAGCTCTGATGATTAGCAGTCAGTCAAAACAGGAGAAAAGAAAGAGGTGAGGTTTGAACAGTGAATGCAGAAATGTGAAGTGAGAGCTTTACCACTGAGCCACAACAGTCCAAAAGATACCAGCTGCTTTGAAAAAAGTTTATAATAAAATGCGTCAGTGCCTCACACTCCAGCCCTTACATCCAATCTGTGTTCAGGCTTAGATCTGAGGTGTTACATCACTCTTTTCTGGTTCTGCAGGGGTTATGGAAGCGTATAAGTGTGCATGATGATTGTAGTTTGCAACTTTAATCAGATTCTTTGTACGAGCCAAGCATCAGTGGAGCCTATTTTTTATACACTAAACTTTATGTCTGTGATGAAAAGGTTTTTCATATACTGGAAAAAAATCTTTTAAATATTCAGTTGCAGTGTTTTCTGAATTTGTTTGAATTTAAAGACATACCCAGGAGTATTTCTTTGCCATTTGATTGTCGAGTTTAATACTGATCATATTCTCTTATTAGTTATTAATGTATTTATCTATCCACACAGACAGACTGATTTTGCAAGGAAGTGGTTACCTTGGGTGTTTAATATCTTGGGTGTTTAATAAACACATTGTTCAGCTTTAAGTGTTATATTCATAGCTGGAGCAAGGTAATAAATAGGAAATAAATAAAAATGCATAAATGTATACACTGACTAATGGCCAAGTTTCTTACTTAAATCCATCTGAAATGCTGTGGCATGACCTTAAAAAGGCTGTTCATACTTGAAAACCCTCTAATGTGGATGAATTAAAACAATTTTGCAAAGAAGAGTGGACCAAAATCCCTCCACAGTGATGTGAAAGATTCATTGCCAGTTATTGCAAACGCTGGATTGTAGTTGTTGCCGCCAAGGGTGGCACAAACAGTTATTACATTTAGGGTGCAATTACTTTTTTACATAGGGCCAGGTAGGTTTGGACAGATACTTTTTTGCTTTAATAAATTCATTCATCATTTTAAAACTGCATTTTGTATTTACTTGGGTTATCTTTGCATAATATTAAAATTTGATTGATGATCTCAATTATCCAACTTAAAAATTTGGAAAATGCAAATTCTCTTTCACAGCACTGTAAATATCAACAGGAACACACAATATGCAAACAAATAAACAAATACAAATATTTTTTTTTTTTTAAAGATGGATTTCATGCAGTCTGTAATCTTTATTTTCATCCCATTTTACAAACCACTTTCTAACAACACAGTCTCTCAGCACAATGCAGGTAGATACCAAGGTCATCAACACTGTCATCAGTCTTTACATAAAAGGGAGAGAATTCACTTAGCACAACCATGCAGACCTAACCAGCCCCCCTTTTATACTCTCCTAGCTTCTCAGAGAGGGTGAGGAGATGCTGCAGCAATCATTGGAAGCCAGGCATTTGTAGTTTTGTAGTTTTATTGCCCTGCCTAACAGCCCTTGCTATCCGCAACAATGGGGTGTGGAAGTGGCGCTGTCTATTCAGCACCTCGGTGGCAGTCATGCATGGAGCATGCAGAGTTCAGTGCAGGATCAGAATAGAGTAGAAATGCATTGGTGTAAAATTGTTAGTTTATGTTTAGGTTTTTAAATAAGGTTGTAGCCCATTGATTTGGCCTTAAAGAACTATTTTTGGAAAAAGTTTATGCTGGATATATTGAACTGGATTTTGTTGATTTGTCCTAAGCTTGGTTGGACACTAAAGAGCCAGTCTTAGGTACTCGCTGAGGATTTGCTGGCTTTGATAAATAGGCTCTGGGAGGTCCTAAAAGCTCCCAATGCAGGTCGAAGTCCATGATGGTGCACATTCTGCAGCATTTGTATGAGCTATAGTTTATACTCTCATAAGCCAATTGAGATCAGTTTAGTGTACTGTATAGGTATAGTCATCTAACATCTGTTTGTTTTTATCAACACTTTCATAAAATCTAAAATCTTCATTATTTCTTGATGAGTTATATATCTGGCAATAAAAGACAAAAGATCTTTTTTCTCTTCTATTACAGAAAAATGATCTCAATACATGTACAGCTTCCCTGAGAAACCTCCAGTTTCTGTGTGTGTAAGCTTCAGAGAAAAGAGCCTTGGATCAACAAAAATTGGAGAGTACAATGGGCAGGTGTCCTCTAAAACCCATTTGGTCTTTTATAAAATGCTTTACTTTTGTATCATATGCTTTCTCTAGATCAAAAAAAGACAGTGATGTTCTTTCCTCTTTTACAAAGGCATCATATTCATAAGATTCCTATCAAAAAAGGATGATCTAGTGTGCTCCTACATTATATGAAGCCAAACTGAAATCTACTAAGGTTATTGTCGGTTTCTAGCTTTCAGATAAGATGATTATAATCTT
This sequence comes from Silurus meridionalis, assembly GCF_014805685.1. NCBI lineage: Eukaryota > Metazoa > Chordata > Actinopteri > Siluriformes > Siluridae > Silurus > Silurus meridionalis. Next base: position 4,817,421 of record NC_060905.1, on the reverse strand, counting down.
TCCTCCTTGTAAAGAATACTAGTTAGGGCTAGAAAGTGGAAATTGTTTGGGTTATTTAAATCCTTGTCTGGTTTGGTGTGGGTATTATTACTGCTCGTAAGATAAAACACTATAGAAAATGTGTTTTATAACTGTCTGGCCTGGCAGCAGTATCAACAGACTTCTTTATGACATTCAGAAGTTGTTCTACCTTTGAGAAGGACTGATTATATGGTTCTGTTTTGTCTGAGTAGAACTTAAGTGTTGTATTTCAGAGAGGCAGTTTTGTGATAAGGAGTTATTTTTTATAATTGTATCTGTTAGCTTGTTTGCTAATTCATGTTTTGTTGTAAGCAGAGTGCCTTGATGTTTAATAGACAGTATTGGGACACCTGAGTTTTCCATTTCTAAATTCTTCTCCCCAAAATTGTCAGACAATTGACTTTACTTTCATTGAAACTAGAAGACCCAAACCTGTTCCAACCTGACAATGCCCCTGTACACAACGCCAGCTTCATGACGATAAGGTGGTAGCTTAGTGGTTAAGACAGTGGACTTTGGCTCTGAAGTTCATTTGGGTTGTGAGCTCAAATCCCAGCCACACCAAGCTGCCACTCCTGGGCCCCTGATCAAGGCCCTTAACCCCATACCTGCTCAAATGTATAAATGAGATAAATGTAAGTTGCTCTGGCTAAGGGCATATACCAAATGTCAATAATGCAAATATGATTTGCATGGGTTGGAGTAAACTATCTTGAGTGGTGGCCTGCTATAGAGCTCTGACCTCAAGGTTGTTACTACATCAAATTAGATGTTCAAAAAAGCACAAACAAATCTAATGGTCAGGTATTCACTAGCTTTTTTCAATACAGTGCAGTTTCGGGTTGATCATTTGACTTCCACCATAAAGCACTCCTTATATTTGTGTTGTATACTCCGTATTGTTTTGTGTTTTTTGTTTGCGAATTTTTTTCCTCACCTGCAAACTTTATTTGTAGACATGCAGTGGATTATATATATATATATATATATATATATATATATATATATATATATATATATATATATATCCCACAGCGTCACATATCGGCACTGTGGATGTTGCGTCGGATGGCGAGGGTACCCCCTTCGCGTCGCTTTTCGACCTAGAGAGACGGTACCTCCCTTCGCCACGCTTTTCGACGCAGATGGTTGAGAGCCCGTGTGCTACACTTTTCAACGCAGATCGCTGTCCTATACACTGAATAAAATATTATCTATCATAATAAGTGTACAGGAATAATTTTTAAATTTCGAAAAAGTGTACAGGAATAATTTTTAAATTTCCTTAGTGTCAAACTTCTCCCACAGCTCCTCATATGCCTTTTACTTGGCTTTCACCACATCCCTCTTCACCTGCTGCCGCATCTCATTGTACTCTTGCCTACTTTTCTCATCACTCTGTCAATCCCAATTCTGTTTTACCAACCTTTTTCTACTTATGCTCTCCTGCACTTCCTCATTCCACCACCACGTCTCCTTGTCTTTCTTGCTATTTCCAGTGCTTACACCAAGTATCTTTCTAGCTCTCTCTCTCATCACTTCTGCAGTAGTTGCCCAATCATCAACTCCTCTTCACCACCACCGAGCCCCTGTCTGACCTCTTCCCTGAATCTCACACTGCACTCTTCCTCCTTCAGTTTCCACCATCTTATTCTTCTTTCAGTGTTCACTCTCCTCCTCTTCTTCTTTACCTCTCTAAAAATTATTAAAAATTATTTTCAGTGGAGTTTATAATTTTTTTTTATATCTGAGTAAAGAAAAAGGACGTCGTAAACAAATGTGTGTTGCGTGGAATGTTTTAATTTTGCCTCTTTATATATATATATATATATATATATATATATATATATATATATATATATATATATATATATATATATAAACGGTCCAACAGAAATGCGTGCTGCATTAATTGCACATTAATAAAATGTGTGGTGTTAAAATGAATGTGGCGTTAATGTGTTATTAACTCATTAATTTTGACAGCAAAAACAGAAATACATGCATATGTATTAGAAATGATAAGTAGGCCTCTGAGGAGTAAGCAGTGCACACAAGTATTTATTTATTTTTTCAATTTATGCATCCAGAAATAAATTTTTCCAAATAATGGAAAATATTATTATTTAAAGATCTGGAACACATTTTGAAGAGCAGCTCTGGGTATACATGTAGAATCTATTTTACTGCTGCATTTAGTTCAGAAACAGATTTTGCACTGTAAACAAAATGTTTCTTGATATCAATTTTTTTTTACACATTTGTGTCTTAAGAATCATTTCGGTGCACATCCTGTCCTGTCTTTTGTTCTTAAGAAAAGAAAAAGTCTAAAGTGTTTACCGGTTTTGTTTTGAGGGCTAAAGGGGATTAAGAAATGTTGTGCATGAAAACTTGCCGTTTTGATCTTTAATTCATGCTCACGTACTGTAGAAATTTTTCAGTTTAATCGGTTTAAATCTGTGATACAGCAGGAAACCATGAGAATATTGTCAATCCAACTGAGCTTTAAAGTTGATTACAGCATAAACCAATTCATTTGGTTTTACTTTACTCAATAAAGGGAGCATTAGCTTTGGTAACCACTAAAATCATAAATCTTTGTGAATCTACCTCTCTATAAAAGACAAAATTTGGCTAAATTATATGAATGTTCATCTTTCTCTCTTGTTCTCTCTCTCTCTCTCTCTCTCTCTCTCTTGTTCTCTCTCTCTCTCTCTCTCTCTCTCTCTCAGATCCCCAGGCTTCTGATCCTGATAGGATGAAGGTACGACATAATATCTAGAGTTATAACAAAGATCTCAAGAAGATTGGGCAAATATTTGTCAAGCATTCTGTCAATATGAACAGATTCAGTGTATCAGTGCAAGTACTGCTGGTTCCAATGGCTCCTGGTCTTCACTGGGAGATGGAGTGCTTTGCAGTAACAAAGCTTGAATTTAAGGTTTTCCACTACAGGAGAGTCTGCAAGACTAATTTACACTTTGTAATTTATATTTATGGCATTTGATGCCCTTATCCAAAACAACTTACACTTATCTTGTTTATACATTTGAAGAGTTAAGACCCAGGAGTGGTGCTGGGATTGGAACTAACCACCTTTGGCTCAGATGTTCACTGTCTTAACCACTGAGCTCCTACTTCTTTTTCAGATAGATAAATCTATCTATTTATCTATCTACATACACATATAAAGCTGCTGAGATATACTCCACTATTATTACGTATATAAAAATCCACTGTTATGACTTAATATTATATATTATATATATATTAATACCTAATATTATATATAATATAATATAATTATTGTACACATTTGATTAATGACGTATTACATAATTTAGTTTGAAAAGAGGTTTGTGGAATTTATTTTACAGTATGAAAACTCTTGTTTGGTTTGTGGCATTGTGCAATAAAAAAAAAAAAACACACTTCCAAGCGTGGCTGTGATGACATGACACTTAGCTAGCAAAGATTTTTACCTTCTTGTTTGCTTAAATGCCTCCTTACTTACTCAAAGTAACCATTTTAGGAAGATAGAATAGCTAAATATATTTTTTTTTCCTCTTGCTTTAGTAAAATATATTTACAATTAAGGCCAAATGCCATCAGCTGTCATGTAACACTTGAAGAAACAGATGCGATTGTAGTTCATTTTAATGAAGCTCAAGACGAAAAGCCAAAACACAAAGCAGCAAACAATTCATGACCTTCGCATGTACCAGAGGGAAGACAAACCTAAAAGTGTTTGTGAAAGGTCAGACTAGTGCAGAAGTGCTAAATTACAAGACAACCTGATTCAAGTGCAGAAAACATCTGACCTCAAAAGGTCGTGAGTTTAAATCCATGAACAGCCCAGCTCCCGCTTCTGGGCCCTTAAACAAGATCCTTAACCCTCAACTGCTCAGTTGTTTGAATGAAATAAGCGTAGTTTATGCAAGTCATTTTAGATAAGGGCATTTGCCAAATGCTATAAAAGTACAATTTTAATTTGATATTACATGTGATGGTGCTGTAGCTGATGGAAACCATAATCCTGACATTGGCAGAAAACCATGCTTTTAGTTAGAAACTAGATTTTGTTGCTTGAATTCATCCATAGTGACATCTAAGAAAGGTTTTCTCAGACAGCCCGGGATTCCGGTGTTCACTTAACAAGCATTAATTTCATTATGTCGAGTTCCCAATATCTCTGTACTGTACTGTACTCTGACATTTTGGATTCAAAGCACATTTCATCTCCTGCCTTGTTTCTGATCAAAAGTCATCTTTCCCTGCCCAGGATTTTACCCCAAAGGACTTCTCCTCTAATACCATCCATTTTTTGAGAATCTCTTTTTTTCTATCTTTCTCTGTCTCTCTCTCTCTCTCTCTCTCTCTCTCTCTCTCACTCACACACACACAGACACAGACACACACACACACACACACACACACACACACACACACACACACACACACACTCAATATGATTAAAATCTAATGCTCCACTGCCTTTCCTGCCCTTGGGACTGGCTGATGACAGACATCACTATATTACTACAAGCGTTCAGAGGTCACAAAGTTACCGACCATTTCGTGAAAAGTGTGAGCGTGTGTGTTTGCGACGCTCTGCTGTAGGACATTTCGGTATATTGAACTCCTCGTAGTCATCAGTGCGACATGCTGTAATTAATCTCGTTTCACTTGACCTAAAACGCACACGTTAATGGTAATATGAGAGGTGAAGGAAGTATTAAAGGACATATAAGATGCTATAAGGCTCCGTTTTAAGTGCGTCTACTTTGAGGAGTTAGCATGCCCCCGCACTACGCCTAACTAAACACATTATGTCCTCCGGCTCTCGCCTGACACTCGATATGTATGCGGCTATTATACTCAGAAGGCTGTATTATGCGTAGCGTATTAACTCGGAGGTAGCGGTTGTTCTCTGCAGCTCAATCACAGGCTTATGAGGAGGCCTCGGTGAAAAAGAAATTCCTGCATAGCAATGAGCTAAAACGCTAGCTCTTGGGTGCACGAGCGCCGATCAAGCATCCGCTGCGATGGGATTTATAAGTCATCACGCGGCAGCCGGATTTCAGGGTTGAAAAACTTTCTATAAATCTCCTTTTTTGCAGACAAAGCACATGACGCTGCAGGCCAGAACGAGTTTCTTAGTTAAGTTTCTGTCAGTGTTCAACAGATTACACGCATTTGGACCGCCGCTGCATTCTTATCTTGGCTTTCTTATTATTTCGAGTTCATGCGGATTTAAAAACATCAATAACATGGAGTTCAGGTTCTTTTTCGGACCGAGTGTCGCTCAGAGGCAGGTTTTTTTTTCCGGCGATAAAATCACACTCAGTGATTTTTGTACAAACGGAGTTGTCTGCGTCAGCATACTAGCAGATGTACTGCAAATTTATGGCCACAATATCGTGTTTGTAAACAATTAATAGATCATTTCTCAAGGAATAACACATTGTTCTGTTGAAAATAATACACGCAGCAGTGGTATCTAAGGTTCTTCCTCACCACACATCTGCCACTCTCCCTCTCCTGGCTTCCTGTAGCTGTCCGAATCATATTAAAAACAATGATGCTCAACAAAAAAGACCAGAACCCCTCTAAATCCGATCCACTTATCCGATCCAGCACTACACCATGCTCCTTCCAATCCTCAACCACTGGCCGACTGATCCCACCATCGCTCAAGGTACAAGACATGATATAACACTCTTCACTTTAGGTCTGCCTGTAGGTGGTGGAACAAACTTCCATTCGATCTCTGAACAATCTCAAGCAATCTTCAGATGACGTACAAAGACCTTCCACTTCCAGCAGTTCCTTCTGACTATATTCTCTCTTAAATGGGGGCTTTTTACTTGTCACATGTACATTACACAGTGCACAGTAAAATTCCTTCTTCGCATATCCAGCGATGTTAGGAAGCTGGGGTCAGAGAACAGGGTCAGCCATGTTACAGCACCCCTGAAACACAGAGGGTTAATGGCCTTGCTCAAGGGCCCAAGAGTGGCAGCTGAGGCTAGAACCCCCAACCTTCCGATTAGTAGCCCAGAGAACTTTTGTAAGTCACTCATGATAAAGGTGTCTACCAAATGCCATAAATGTAAATGGAGGTGCTTTATACTTGTTAAATGTACTTTACAGCACAATGAAATTCTTTCTTCGCATATCTAACTGATGTTAGAAGCCGGGGTTACTATGATATAGCATCCCTGGAGCACTGAGTGTTAAAGGCCTTGCTCAGGGGCCTCAAGAGCAACTTAGCAATACAGGGGCTTGAACCCTTGACCTTCCAATCTGTAATCCAGAGCCCTAACCACAACCAGCACAAAATCACATGATACATGATACAGCAGAAGGTGTAGCAGAAATCTAATAATTTCATATAGAACCTGGGCTTGATATTATTCCCCTCAGCAATTGACACATTTTTATATTATTATTCGATAATGCAATGCTTTTTTTCATGCTACAGTGAAAATCACGGAACATCTAAGGGACAAGTCCCTGTTATTGTTTACATTACAGCTTTTATACAGCCATTCCTTTTTGTCTCTCGAAGTAAATGAGACAAAAAAAACATTATTCATCCTAAATGACTACTGACTGCTACAAAGCAGTGAAGCTAATGATTCATTCCTTGAATGTCTAATAAATGTCTCCTAACAGATAATGTGATTATATACACCATTATATGAAAACTATGTGGATAAACGTATTGGGACCCCTGACTTTTCAATTCATATGTGGTTCTTCTCCAAATAGTTACCACACAATTGGATGCAAACAATTGTATAAAATGTCTTTGGATGCTGTAGCATTCAATTTTGTCTTCACTTGAACTAGGAGACCCAAACCTGTTCCAGCATGACAATGTCCCTGGAGACAAAGCCAGCTCCATTGAGATATGCTTTACTTGGTTTGGACTGAGAAATCTCCTACAGCATATCGAGCTCTAATCTCAACCCTACTGAACACCTTTGGGATGAATGCGAACACTGACTGCACTCCCAGGCCTCCTCACCTCACCTACATCAGTACCTGAATTTACTAACACCCTTGTGGCTGAATGATCTCAAATCTCCACAAGCACACTAGTCTAACGCCTTCCCAGAAGAGTGGAGGTTATTATTACAGCGAATGGAAATTGGATGTTTAAAAAGCACATAGCAATCTGATGGTCAGGTGTCCACAAACTTTTCTCCAAATAGTGTATTATTATGCTAATAATACTGATAATTAAAGGCTGTATAGTAATAAAAATATTAAACATTCTACAAATTATAATTATACTATTTGCATATTCAACTTAGCTTATTCAATGCAACTCAGTTTACATCATGTCAGTTATTCAGTAATTCATATCCAACCATGGTTTATCTACCGAAATAAATCCTGCTGATGAAGTCACAAATTAACTGTCATGAGCAACGTTAACTTAATCTAGATGCATCAATGACATGCTGAGGTGGAGAAAATGGCCGCAGTCAACCGAAGCAGAAAGGATCAGCAGCAGGTGTGTACGTGTGCAGTCGAGACTATACGCATGTATCTATATTAAAAGTTTATTTTCATGTATTTTGAAATTGAATTGAAATATTACTCAGTTGAACTAAAACGTTTAAATTGAACAAATTTAAAAATGTACGAAATGCAAAAATGCTGATGACCATTTCTCATTGAAGTCAACAATGAAAATCCCAACCCGCTTTGCCGAAGTCCTTGTAAAACTCAGAGGCCGCGTTGCTCCTGTCCCTGTTTAAACAGTCAAAGATTGATCTTTTGTTTATCCTCGATTTTTCTCGATTACCGTTTTCGCAGCCTTGTGCCTCCATCTGAGTTATGCGCCTCATATCCGGTAGCACGGCCGGCTACATTAGACGACTTTATTGCGTCGACAAGAGTGATGGAAAGTTTTAGAAGGAACGCAAGGGCATGAGCGCAAAGCGGCGCAGTGCGACGCGGCACAGCGAGGCAAGGCTGCCAGTATGACCAAGGACTTCATTTGGACTGTAAATGCTACGGCCTAAGTCTTTGCCTCTCTGTTTCATTTGCGAGTTCACACCACACACACACATACACGCACACACAATCCTTATAAAAGAACAAATTGCTGCGTCCTGTTGATTTGAGGCAGGAGCTCAGAACAGAGTCGTTAAGTGCAAACCTGTATTACTGTAGTGCTGTTGCCAGGGTAGAATTGCTTTAATTCAGGCTCTCATGTTGGTGTTTAATGGTGTGGTGTAAAAATAAATGAATCAATAGCTCTAGCCGGCTTGGATGGCTCTTCCCTGTGAAGTAAATAGTTAGAGAATAATTGAATGAGTGCATCTCAGACTGAGACAAATGACTCGCATCTGTGACTGATTGTACGCACAGCCACGGTTCCCTTCACTCCATTTATTTATTTTGTACTTTTTTCCGTCTTGTTTTTCAGCTCGTTCCCTGTGTATTTCTCAAAAACAAAGCAACTTTATTCCCCCCCCCCCCTTAGACCAGAACTAACAACATGGGCCATTGTGGCGTATTTTCAAACGCAAATGGCGCTCGCTCCTTTTCTGAAGATGGTGCATTACGGCTCGGTTTCGTAATATTTGTTTTTCTGCGACGTGCCGAGCGCCCAACGGATTCGCACGGCTCTTTATTTCGCTTAGTGAACACTTCATCAGCAAACATCTGATCAGCCATGCAGTGAATACGAGAGACATGAGCTATTTCTCTTCTCTGGATTCTTACATTTCATCTGTGCCATCGTTTTATTATTAATTTTTTTAGACCACTCTTTTCATCGAAACATTTATAACGTTCCGGATCATTCCCTCTGAGTGTTATGCGACCGTTAAGACGTTTATCTTGTATGCTTTATAGTCAACAAATTGTTGAACGCACTTTAAGATACACGTCGATCTCGGGATTTGTCGAAGGGAAGCTTTATCCTGCGCCGTCACAGTTTTGCACTTTATGTCGCTCTAAAAAAACTCTCATGTTTATGAGAAATCGGATTAAATGGCATTAATAAAGGCTCATTGATTTCTAATTTCGTCCCTCTGAACCCGCATGGAAAGAAATAAGAGATTAGCATAATCGTTTTATATTATGCAGAAATAAAGACAAACAGAAGCATTATGCTCGAGTCCTGAATCACTGATTTGAATTATTTTGAATTATTATCGATTCTCAGCAACATGCCATTGTATTTCATGATTTGATTTGACACATCAAGCAGTCCAAAGTCCATTAATATATGAAAAAGGACAAAGATCTCATGCAAAAAATCACAAAGTCTTCTCTAGAAAAATCTTTTTAAGGTGAAGTCACGATAAAACCTACACAGAGGTTGCTTAAGACAAGGCCAAAGACAAAAGGTTAGCTCCAAAACCAAAAACGAGACACAGAGACAAATAAAATACACAGTGGAGATACAACTCAGGTGAAAACAATTAGCAATCTGCAGAAGGAACGAAGAACCAATGTGGCAACATCTAGAGGGCAAAAGAACAATACCAAAGACAAAATAAGACAGAACTCTGACAGGACCCAAAACTCCTGACTGATTATGTGTTAAAACATTGACATGAAGGTTTAAGATGAAAAATGGATTGAAGTTAAGACAAAGATAAACCAGTGCTAAGTGCTTTGCCTCTTACGTGATGCACGATGTAGAGGCAAAGAATCAGAAATGGTGCTGTAAAATGTCGTAAAACACACATAGCCATGGATCATCTCGCTTATACCAAAAGCATTGACAGGTAATAGCAGTGATTGCAGTGTAAAACACAATGAATGGATAAAAATGATACTTATTTTTGTTGTGTTATACGGCTTATTAGATTTAAGAGATAAAGCAGTAAATAGAAAATAGTCATGTGAAAGTGTGTGTGTGAGAGGAAAAGAGAATTATCTGCATTTTTGTTGCATCTCTACTAATAAAGCAGTTGCTGTTAACTCCTTGTGCTGATTATGAAGCACAGTTCTCATTTAAAAAAAAGATTTTTTCTCTTTTATTTTGCTCAGTCAGGTCATTCGGAAATGTTCACAACAGCTCTCGCAGTCTGTGTATAACTGTGACTGTATGCTACTATGGTTGCAAAGTAGATTAATAGATTTATATTTTACAAAAAAAGCTGAACCCGGACTACCTGTGCGTTAAACGGTTAGAACACACACCTGCCTGATTCATTCTGACACCCTCCCTCTGAATGGCGTTCTTTTCTTTTGGAGACCATTTGCTGCTGAAGATGTTTAAAGTCTAAAGATCCATGAGGTTCCTGTGGAGGGCTAAACTTAAAAAGTACAAACCATTAAGATTTGGTCTGTATGAACAGTCTGCTACAATGGCTTAGGGACTACAAGTGTCATGAACAGTTTTTGCTTTCAAATGTCCATCAGTAAACAGCTGCTACCTCAATAATGTTGGAACTACAGTATAATAAATGGATTTTCTCAAGTTTTCTTCCTCATACTATCTATTATATGGGCTGATTTATAAATGTAAAGTTATATTCATAGTCTATTTATTTCTGCAAAGCTGACAATGTACATTGTTAAAAGCGCTATACAAATAACTGAATTAATTATAACTGTAAATGGATAAAAAGTATGTCAAGCTTTAAAGCATGTAAATGTTACTGTTGGCAGATTGCTGTGGTATGAATGAAATAAATACTCTGGAATGCCTATTATTGGAAAAAAAATTGAAATGATAGCAGAATCTTTTTTTTTTAATTCAGTTTATTCACTGTTTATTTTTCTATAATGACACAACAATTTATTATTCCTCACATATATTCTACTCCATCCTATAAAGAGTTCTTCCTGTTACACTATAGCACTTCATGATCAGCTGTTGTCTGAAAATAATCAACTCCAGGTTGGTACGAGTAACTCCACTAAATCGTATCGCATTCGATTTCTCCATCATTGACTACTTTCCCATCAAAGTGCTTCCCCTTAACAACTAGAAGATGCACTGCTTCATGACTTCCTGTCTGTAGACACTCAAGCGTCAAAAACATAAAATCCTTCGTAGACTCGCTTTGGAAATCTTTCTTTCTCTCTTTTTTGATAATAAACATGTATAAGAAGGAATAACAAAAAAACTGGGATGAACTTCGGGACAAATATGTAATATATTGATCATTGCAAGGCTTGTTTGTCAGCAGCAGAACATCAGAAATATGAGAGAAAAAAAATCAATAACATCTCACTTTATTTTCGAACAGAACTTGTCCCAGTGTAGTAAATGAGGTTAGAAGAAGAAAAAAAAAACGTTATATATAATATTACCTTCTCTTTCCTACACAGCTTTACACACACACATTTTCTCAAAAACTATTTCAATTTGGGAAGAATTGATATTGATTAAAGAAAAGAATAGATAGGGAAATATAGCTCTGCACCTCACACACTGTGTGTATGCATAAAAAAGATCCAATCAATTTGATACTACACTGAAACGTTTGAAATCCTGATGGGTGCCCTAACTTCGGGTTTTAATGAACATAAAATACATTTTATCAGTTACACCCCAAAATCTTTTATCCACTGGAAGTGTAAAAGTATTTCTTTTTCAATCATTTTCCATGCAATCGAGCAAATAGTATTGTTGAGCTTCAGAAGAGGCAAAATCACTGAGCGGCAATAAAACTAGTGAGGAATAAAGCTTCAGAACAGCTTTCTGTATGGAATTGCTTTACTGTATACAGTATGCATAATTTCAATTCATTAAATCAACTGTTGAAATGTAGTTTTTTATTGTCTCCTACTGAATAATTGTTATGCTTATTGATAATGATTATTGTTATATGTAGCAAAGAGATTAGATAATTAAGAGATGGGGCACAAAAGTACAAATTAGTCAGGGGGCCCAGAAACCCTAGAGGCAAAATGAAGCAAATCACATTTTATGACCTTCAGGTGCAGCGAATGTCAGCTCAAATGACCACATTTGAGAGATTTTGGAGTGGCAGGTCATCAAAACGACTGAGGAACTGTGTATTAAAGTACTGATACCAGAGAGCAGATGATCATTTGTGGTAGATTGTGATGGCCTTATACTTTACTGAGGCACTCTATGTTGATTATATTGCAATGTTCCATGTATATAGACTATAAAATGTTCTTCCAGTGTTCCAGTCAAGTTCCAGTGCTCTTTGGGTGAGGCAAAGATCCCAGGTTTTGGTTTAGAGGAACCTGCTGTGGGCGTCTTGGAGGTTTTTGTTTGGAGGTTTACCAAGTTATGCGTTATTAGATGCTTTTCTGTTTACCACGGTAGCAAAAAAGTGGTTCTTAGTCTTCCTGTGAACTCGAAACAGTGTGGGTTTTCACTTTTGACCATTCTCAATATGTTTCTCAGTACAGGACTAATGCTCACTGGATGATTTTGTTTCCACTATTTTGTGTAAACTCTAGAGGCTGCTGTTTGAAGATATTTTTAGTTATTGAAAAACATGCCATCGAGCTAATAATCTAATTTATTCTGAGGTTTCGAGGTGAATATTAACTGAAGTTCCTGATTTGGATTTTCACGTTATGATGGATTGAACTGTTGGCACGCGATTAGCTAATTTAATAACAGTTGGAACAAACAAACAAGGGTGCAGGTCATACAACTAAATAACTAGGGCTTCATGTACAACAGTAGCTACAGATGTGTCTGCTGCTGTCATATAATAACAACAATAGCGGATTTGAGTGCGGATAATGTTTAATGAAGTGCAGTAGTACAACATCATTTCAATAAAAACACAATACAAACAGACAAGTAACCTGAACCGTGTACCAGGAATTATCATGGAGGACAAGCGTGAGACAATAAGCACTGTGGAGGGTGAGACTGAATACAAGTGCTAATGAGCAGTAAATTAGATTGAGGTTTGTGTGTGTGTGTGTGTGTGTGTGTGTGTGTGTGTGTGTGTGTGTGTGTGTGTGAGATAAGTGGCATCTGATGAAAACGGAAAATGGAAGTGCAGTGGCTGTTGGGAAAATAGAGTCTATATCCATAATCATGTTGAAAAACTTGACATGTTCTTTACATATTAATAAGTGCAGGACATCTGGGAACATCTTACCAGAGCCATGTCCACACTCATACATTTCCTTTTGAAAATGCTCTCCAAAGTGGATCAAATTAAAAACGCCGTTTTCATGTCGCAGTGTGGACTGTGAAAACGTAGGCTTATGAAAACAATGATGCATTTTTTGTCATGTGAGACAGTCACGGCTGAGCAATTCAGCCAAGATGGTGGATGATATTGAAGAGTCATTTTGTAATTCTGTTGTTATCACTCACGAGCTCACGTAAGCAACGCCATTAGAAGGATACTGTTCTTCTAATCGGTTGAATATTTCAGCACTGGGTATTTGTTTTTGGGAGGTCTCCCAGTCTATATCTTTGCTCACTTCTGCAACTTTATACTACTGTGTTGCTCACAGCAAAAACTTTACCTCACTGTCCCATTTCTAAAACTCTGGGCATTTCCTCGACATTGTCTTGACGTTTCAGAAATGACTCAGTACGGGTATGTAAGCATTTTCAGACTTTTCTGTGTACATGAACGACATTTGGAAAATGATAGTGTGAACACAGAGCACTTTAGACATTTTTAATGAATACGGGTTTGTGAAGACGTAGCCCAGGTTTTTGCCCAGGCAGTTACTAAGGATGAGTGAAGAAATGCTAAAAATGCACGTGGTATCTCTCTTGTAAGCTTTATATCTCACTAATTGCTTGTATACACTGAGTACACTGCTTCCTTTAAGTGTGTGTATCTGCTGGGATTACATTATCATCAAGATCCCTAATATACAAAGATTTTCAACATTTGCCCGAGACACATCTGTAACTACTGCAGCAAACGAATGCCCTTTGGTTAATTAGTCTGCGATCTGTATGTGTGTGTGTGTGTGTGTGTGTGTGTGTGTGTGTGTGTGTGTGTGTGTGTGTGTGTGTGTGTGCTCCATAAAGTCACAATGTTATTCATCCATTTTCGGTGCATATTAGATGTGACCTCTTTTACATAATGGCTCTTTTGTCCTGGAAAAAAAAAGACAAAATAACTTTCAGGTCTGCTCCAGAAAAAAAAAACAAGGTCATGGGTCATTAGTGATTAATGAGGTATGCCTTTATGAGTCAAAGGCTTCTAAATACACCCTGACCCCCCACCCCCCCAAAAAACTTTTTTCTTCCTCTAATCGATGTCTCCTTCTTCAATTCTTTTCACTGCAATCACTTTAACATTGCATTATACAACAGGATGAGTGCTACAGGCCTTCTTGTGTGAGAGAAGAGCATGATCCATATTTTATAGCTGCAGTTAATTAAACTAACCTGCAGCTCAGGAGCATGGAGCATGCCTAAAAGCTCTCCCCCACCCCATCCACCCCCACTAACCCCCTTACCCCCTCCACCAGAGAGAAAAGAGTATCATAAATAACAGAGTGATTAATAAATAATGAAAGGTTGCAGGTAATGAATAATGGTCTGACAGCCACGCTCTCTCTCTCTCTCTCTCTCTCTCTCTCTCTCTCTCTCTCTCTCTCTCTCTGTATATATATCTGCCCCAGCGTTTTACGGCGTGGACCAGAAAAAGAGCACAGCACGAGCTCAGCGTTTCCACTGCTCATTCATTTATGTGTTGTAATGAATATGTGCATAATTTCATCGCATGTATTTTTCATGAATGTTTTTTTTTTTTTTTTGTATTTGCATTTATAGCTGTCCTTTTGCGTCCATTAATTTTTCCGTTTTATGTGGGCATGTGTGAGCAAGGAAAAGGTCGCCAGGGAGAATCGTTAAATATGCTGCGAGGCTGACGAAAATCAGCACACCTGCCTGCATCCACACTGAGGCGGAGAGTGTGTGTGTGTGTGTGTGTGTGTGTGTGTGTGAATGTCAACTGCAATGCTTATGGTTGAATAGGCACGTTTGTAATGGCTGAGGGAATAACGGCGCTCCTGGGAAATGGGCTGTGTTACGTGTGTACTTGTAAACTTTTTTTAAACTGTGGAAACGTGATGTATTTATCGTGGGAGTTACAAATTATGAGTTCTCTTACAAATGGTGGTAATTTGATGCAGGAGTCAAAATAAGACCTAAGGTTGCAGTTTTATTAGAAGTTGTAGCTCTGTGGTTAAAACTCTGGATTACTGATCAGAAGGTTTATTGTTTAAGCCCCAACACTACCAAGCTGCCCCTGTTGAGCCCTTGAGCAAGGTCCTTAACCCTCTCTGCTTCAGGGGTTCAGTATTGTGGCTGTCCCTGTGCTCTGACCCCAGCTTTCTAGCAATATGGGATATGCAAAGAAAGAATTTCACTCTTGATGTCACCTAAATGAGGATGTCTTCCCCTTTTGAGTCTGGTTCCTCTCATGGTTTCTTCCTCATAACATCTAAGGGAGTTTTTCCTTGCCACAGTCGCCATGGCTGCTCATCAGGGATAAATACACATCGTTCACCTTTACTGTTAAATTCTGTAAAGCTGCTTTGAGACAATGTCTGTTGTGAAAAGTGCTAATGAAATAAACTTAACTAACTTGACTAAAAGCTTTTTTCTTATATGTGATAGATTGTTATGTGTTTTTTGAACATGCAATGTCCCCATTTGCTGTTATAATAACCTCCATTCTTCTAAAATGTTCCACTAGACTGTTGAGATTTGTCCTCATTCAGCCACAAGGGAATTAGTAAAGTCAGCTCATTTAATTCATTCCAAAGCTCTTCAATAAAGTTTAGGTCAGAGCTCTATAAATCTTCAATTTCAACCCATTTGTAAACCTTATGTTCATGGAGCTGGCTTTGTCTCTTTGTTCAAGTGAAGGGAAAATTTCATGCTACCACTTCCAAAGACGTCCTATACCTTTGTCGGATTTAGATTGTGGCCCAGTTTTGGGATGAACCACATACAGTATGGCAGAAAAAAAATCTGGTTTTCCAATAGTTTCATTTATATATTGTAGTTTAATGTTTATCAGAGCAGGCTTTAACCTGGCAAAAGTACAGAGTTTAAAGTTAAGTCTTTATTCACATCATAATTCTTAAATTCACGCAATTAGAAGTTCAGATTCAGAAGCTTTTCAGAATGTCTTCTAGAGCTGAGAAACTATATAAACAGGGATAGAAAATGAGGCTGGGGATGAAGTTGGTGGAAAATAAAATACTGAATTAAAGGTCAACTGTACCTTACAGCACTGTGAAATTCTTTCCTCACACATCCCAGCGATGTTAGGAAGCCGGGGTCAGCCACGAGACTGCACTCAAGGGCCCAGGAGTGGCAGGTTGGTGATACTTGGGTTTGAAACCCCAACCTTCAGATCAGTAATCCAGAGCCTTAACCTCTGAGCATCCATATCTCCATCATGTTGCTGCTGATCCTCTATCTATCAATAACCTATATATATATTAAGAGCTACTACTGTACATCTGAACACATGCTCCCAGTTTCAGATTCAATGATTTCCTTTTATTTCCACATGAATGCAACACTTTTCCTTCTTTAAATAGTGCAGAATGATACACAGATTTAGCAGCTAATTGCTTAGATTTAGTTTTGTGTAGATTTAAACAGTGGTGAACAGTAACAAAGTAAATGTAACTTGTTACTATACTACCTAGCTTTTTCGCGTATCTGTACTTCACTGAAGTATTTTCATTTGGAGACTGTAAAATGTAGTAAAGTTAAAGTAAAAGGCAAATATCTTACTCTTTACATTTTGAAATCATTTGTTCCTTTTATTTATGAGTGGATAAAAACCTAAAAGGCCAATCACACAGCAAACCACCAATTCATGGTCTCCTTTTTTTCTTCTTTTGTATTTATACGTTGTGTTGTGTATATACTATATACTGTATTATGTCTTTTATTTTATATATTAAGAAGTTTCCACAGTGTGGGACAAATAAAGGTATATCTTATCTTATCGAATGCATGCTCTGTTTTGAACTTGTTTTGATTGCCACTTGGTGGTATCTGCTTATCACCAACATACAGTTCAGGGTCAGTTTTACAGCAAGTAGAACATTATGAGAGGAATACATGGAAGAAACTCCTGACTTGAAGTCGCCACAGCACCCATGGCCTTTTTTACACGATACCGTAATTTCCGGACTATAAAGCGCACT
The DNA here is from genome assembly GCF_014805685.1 of Silurus meridionalis. Classification (NCBI taxonomy): domain Eukaryota; kingdom Metazoa; phylum Chordata; class Actinopteri; order Siluriformes; family Siluridae; genus Silurus; species Silurus meridionalis. The sequence continues at coordinate 4,800,273 of NC_060905.1, read as the reverse complement.
CTTGTATAAGCCGCACCCACTGAATTTTACAAATATTTTTATTTTTAACATAAATAAGCTGCAATTTCATTGGTCTAATGTTATGCGGTTCAGTTTTTTGGCTTGAAGTTTGTGAAACCAGGAAAAACCCAGGAAAAATCCATAAATTAGCCGCTTCGTTGTTTAAGCCGCGGGGTTCAAAACGTGGGAAAAAAGTAAAAAAATACGGTAGTTGAAAAGAAGGTTTTGGGCTCATGATAATTTTAATAGATAAAAATCAGTGTTTGAGTCATTAATATCATTTTATTAATGGACTGTGTGTTAAGAGTAACATTAGACTCTTTAGACATAAACTGGGTTGATTAAGTAAAGAGTCTTGTGACAAAAATGATAATAGGAACATTATAGCCATAATAAATCCTAGTACTTTGGATACTTAAGTACATTTAAAGGCGAATACTCAAGATCTCTGTATCTCTACTATTACTCAACTGCATGCGTTGCGTACTTCTTCCACCACTAGTTTGAAAACTACTGAAGCTTTAACTATAGAACATATGACATCATGATCTATGCCTGAATTTCCATTAACACCGGTAATTACTTGGTCGGATGATTTGATGATTGGCCAATTGAGGTTTTTTAGGGCTTAATTTTTGTTATGAAGAAAATGTTTTCATTATTTGAGCATAGTATTGACGTGGCTGATTCTTTAACTGAAAAAATTGCTTGAAGTGGAGATTTTGATGCTCTCTTTCTCTCTCTCTCTCTTGTTCTATATATATATATATATATATATATATATATATATATATATATATATATATATATATATATATATATATATATATAGATATACAGCTCGCCTTGTGAGATTTCCCACTCTCACTAGCGGTTGATGGAGTTGTCTCAGTGTGTGTGTGTATATATATCAAACAAAGTGCTCTGACTACCTCCGACTTGAACAAGCTTCATTACTGAGGCTCGGGAACACGCACGTTCGATAACAGGATGGAATGGAAGGAGGAAAGAAAAAAAATCGACTGTGCTTTTGCTCCATGCCAATGATCGGCGTCATACCTCTAGCATGAGGAGAAAGCGTCTGTTTCCAAAGAGGCTGATTTTGTCATCTCAGTAGTTAACAAGGGTCTGAAAAAGGGGACAACCTCAATCTTTCATTCATTTGCCACACACAGACAGCTCACATCTTATTATCGCTGCTTTGCTTTCTTTCACACTTTTGTAGCCGTTAAAAAAAAAAAAAGAAAAGAAAAGAGAGATGGGGATAAAAGAAGCACCAGGATTCTACGATTGTCAACAGGCAATTTAACCTGGTGTTATTTGTTGCTTTGTGGTTAGTGAATAGCTGAGTGGAATGGGAAAAAAAAAGAAAAAAAATTATATATATATTTATAAAAAAAAAAAAATCCCCCCAAAAAACATTCTGTGTTTGTTGTGTTGTGTCGAAGACCTCGAAAAGTCAAAGGTGATGTTCACAGCGATCCGTTCTACTCGTTATAAAGTCTCTTCACACACCGCAATACCGTCTGTCTTAAAGTCTTGCAGCAAACGAAGGGATAAAATAACCACAAAATTCCCTCGCCAGCACAATCATGCAGCAAGATAGAGAGAAAAAAACAACAGTGAGACATAGCAATAAACTAACAAGGGTCATTTTGAGTGCTGCTTTTATGTTATGCTCACCCTAGAATTTTCAGTTCTTTTTCCCAAAAGGTTCACACAATCAAAGGCCAAAATAAGAGAAAAACAGTATCCTGGTCATGCACATTTAGACCTGTGACTATTGTACTGTAGCATTTCCTCCATTTTTTATTTAATGATTTTCAGCATGAATAGAAACAAGTTAAAAGAGCAAATCAATATATAAAAAAAAACAACAACAAAAAACACCTAGCACAAATAACTAGTTTGCAGTAGATCTTACTGTCAATGCACTCCAAGCGGAGGCGGATGCAAGTGCAGAAATGTATTTAATAACATTTAATAAGGGCAAAAAAATGAAATATAAACACAAGCAATAAACCGCAAAACCACCCAGAAACTCTCAGCAGTTCAACATACCCTGAGTATGAGCAAAAACAACAACGTGGGAAGACAACCAGCGATAACAAGCTGAGATTTTAATACTAGAGCTCATAAACTCAGAATGTAAAACAGGTGCGATGTAATGTGATATAGTGCAGTGACTGATGGGAAGTGTAGTTATTTAGCATAATGCTGACATCCAGTATTTTGGATTTGAGGAGATCGTGTGGCAATACATTGTCATGTTTTTCCAGCCACAACATGAAAATAGCAATATCACTTTATTCACAGTGAAAAATAAAACAAATCCTGTATTCAGAGTTAAGACTATAGACACTATAGAGACAATAGTGTTGGCACACCTGACTTTTTCACCCTTATGCGGTTCTTCTCCAACCTGTTTATACAAGGATGGAGGCACACAATTGTATAAGATGGTAGCACGACATTTTCCCTTCACTTAAACTAGGAGACCAAAAACTGTTCCAGCATGACAATGCACCTGCACGCAAAACCAGCTTTATTAACATATGCTGTAGATAAGTGGAAGCTCTTGAGTGGCCTGCTAAACCGTATAGACAAAAACCTGTGAATTCTAGAAAAAAGCACTGAGATTGGTATGCAGTTTTTGTTATAATGACCTCCACTCTTCTGGGAAGGTTTCTCTAGAGTTTGGATTGTGCTTGTGGATATTTGTGCTTATTCAGCCACAAGGGTGTTAGTAAAGTCAGTTACTGATTTAGGTGAGGTGATGGATTCTGGTGTGCAATCAAAGTTCACATTCATCCCATTAGGGGTTTAATAGGGTTGAGGTCAAAGCTCTATAGCAGGAGATCTTCCACTCTAATCTATGTAAAGCATATCTTATTTGCTGGAAGATTTCATGCTACTACATCCACAGTTCTATACAGTTGTGTGTCTTCAACTTTGTGGTAATGACTTTAGACTGCAATTAATAAGAACAATTTTGCACCGTTTTTAAGCATCCATCAACAAACAGCTGATGGAGCTCTTTAACATTATCCTTAGTGAGTGTTAATGGAAAAAGATACCTTGAGAGGAACTAAACTCAAATGGGAATCCATCCTCACTTGAGTGAAAGCTAGATATTCCTTTATTATCCAGCTGTCACTCAAGTGAGGATGGATTCCCTTTTAAGTTTAGTTCCTCTCAAGGTATCTTTTATCCATCTACACTCATTAAGGATAATGTTAAAGATATACATTTATTAATAATTATATTCTTATATTCTTGTATTCATTTCTGTAAACCTGCTTTGTGACAGTGTCCATTGTTCTTCATCAACTTCATTAATTTCTTGGTAAGCTGCATTTTGTGTATCTTATTAACTTCAAGAAAGAGACATGATGGTAGACTTTATATATCTTTTATAACGCAAATGAGTACAGAAACTTGTTCAACAGACATTACACAGCATATGTATAAATCACTATGAATGGAGAAAAAGGTACATTGTGTAAAATGTGAAAAACAAGTGTCAGCATTGGCCAATTGCAGTTCTACAAGGCAAATAAAACAATTCAGGATGTAGTTCAGTGGGAAAATAAAAACTGCATGACACCACCACGGTGTGCCATTGATTTTTTTCCTGTAACAGCATAGGTTGTTGTGCTTTATGTAACTGAAAAAATATATTTTGCCAAAATAAATAGTACATTATAAATCTTTTTCTTCTTTCGGCTTCTCCCATTAGGGGAGAATCCATCCCGCCCCGTCCTCTTCATCTGCCTCTTTCACACCAACTACCTGCATGCCTTCCCTCACCACATACATAAACCAAATAGTACATTATGAATAACAATAATTCCCTGCATGTACATAACTTATTGCCATAGAAAAAATCCAGAGAAGTCTACATTTTTATGGCTCATGAAAACCCTCTACCTAAACTGAAAAGGTCTACCAAAAATGTGTTCATATTCGGTGGTTAAAGTCAAATATGCAGCAGTGAGGCAGCAAAGAAAAGCTTGAAGCTGGCGGCTTTTTTTTTTCGTGCTCCTTTTGGAACTAGAGTGTGACTTTAATACAGTAATTGGATCATTAGCATAAAAATCTCTCTTTTTTTTTTCTTCTGTATTGAGTATTAAGCTGTCACAGTTTGTTAAGAACTAAATAAGATGTTTAAGAACAACTGAAGAAATTATTCTTGTTAAATGCTGCCTAGTTCTTAAACATTTCCAGATGTACTTGTGAAATATTAAATGCCAACATTCCTAATAATTTGCATCGATGATAAAAGTTTTCATGGCAGCTTGTTGAGTCATTATTATCTATTGCCCAGTTTATTATGATTGTTCTGGACGGACGGACGGACGGACGGACGGACGGACAGACAGACAGACAGACAGACAGACAGACAGACAGACAGACAGACAGACAGACAGATAGATAGATAGATAGATAGATAGATTCATAATTTTATTGAACACAGAGGGAAATTTAAATAATTAGTTGCAGTATGAGAAGCACAAACAGAGTCCTCCACTATCAGAAATTATTCACTGAAGGTAAATGATCTTCAATGATCTTTATTGCTGATCAGCTCCATTATTTACACATCTGAGTGTCTTCTCAGTATAATGTTATTAGCGATGGCAGTATGAGCTGTGGAGCCCTAATCTTTGGGATGAATGTGAATGCTGACTGCACCCCAGGCCTCCTCACCTCACCTACATCAGTACCTGACTTTACAAACATCCTTGTAAATGAATGAGCACAAACTGGAGTACACTCCAAAATCTAGGAGAACATCTTCCCAGAAAAGTGGAGGTTATTATAACAGGGAGGTCAATATGGAATGTGTAAAAAGGACATATAAATGCATTTAAAATACATTTGTTTAAATCAATTGTAAAGTTAAAGCAACCACTAAGAAAAACATATGCATTTAAAAAGACAACGAGAAAAGTCTCAGGTATAAATATTCAGTGATTAGCTTTAGGTGAGTTAGCTTTTTGTTTACAGTTGCTTCGACTAAAACAATGCAGAAATGTTGTCCAGGTGTCTCATGTTGTCCAGGTGCCAAACAGCTACACGGTCGATACTGGGGATGCTGAGAACATACACGTTTATCGTTAGGTTTTTTTTTTTGATGAGCTGTGAACACTAAAGTTTCATCCTGTTTAAATTTTGCACGACTTAAAAAAAAAAAAAAACTGCCGTTCATTTCAAAAGACAATCTTCCAAAGGAACCCGTGAATAATTTGAAGCTGTTCGAGACAGATGAGATAATGACTAGCAGCACATTTCACCAAATCTTTCCGCATAAAACCGAAGACGAACAGTTGAAGATGAAGAAGAATTTCACCTTCCGACTCGATAATGACCCAGAGCACACATTCCGAGATGTGAGACAAGGAACGAGTTCAGAGTAGGAAGATCAAAGTCTCTGAGCGGGCCATCTCCGAGCTTTCTTACACTCAGACAGATTTCCTGATTTATTAAATACATTGAAAATGTGCTTCTAGAAAGAATTAGTCAGACAGGATGGGTGGGTGGGATTTTTTTTTCTTTTTGGTGTGTGTGTGTGTGTGTGCGCGCATTTCTTTAGATTGTGTTGATTGTGTTGATGTTAGAGTCGGACTAAAGTCTGCCTCTGTAGACTGATAAAGCCTCTATAGTTCATCTTCAGTGTGTTTATTTATCTTCCTTGACCTGAAAAAAGGTACAGTATTAAATGTGCACACAGGCTCGGAAAGCGCTGATCTCCTGGAGTTATGAAGCACAGCAGTGTGTAAAGTTTTATCCTCCAAAGAGAAGAAAACCCATAGGTGGAAACCAGATAGGGGCAGATCGATGCTATCAATCGATCTTTGTGTTGTATCAACAGGATTGATTTTCACAGAAGAATATTGATTTTTTTAAATGCGTGCCAGTTTGTGGTCAGCATTAAGGTTTTATAATAAAATCCTCTGCGGCATATTTAGGTGCTCGCTGCTGGACAAACCTCAACTCCTCTCCCCTCAGAGTCTTCTGTATGCAATAGGAGAGTCTTTTGTATGTGATATGAGTCTTCTGTATGTGATATGAGAGTCTTCTGTATGTGATATGAGAGTCTTCTGTATGTGATATGTGAGTCTTCTGTATGTGATATGAGAGACTTCTGTATGTGATATGAGAGACTTCTGTATGTGATATGAGAGTCTTCTGTATGTGATATGAGAGTCTTCTGTATGTGATATGAGAGTCTTCTGTATGTTATATGAGAGTCTTTTGTATGTGATATCAGAGTCTTCTGTATGAGATATATATGAGAGTCTTCTGTATGTGATATGAGAGTCTTCTGTATGTGATATGATAGTCTTCTGTATGTGATATGAGAGACTTCTGTATGTGATATAGGAGAGTCTTCTGAATGTGAGATATGAGAGTCTTCTGTATGTGATATAGGAGAGTCTTCTGTATGTGATATGAGAATCTTCTGTATGTGATATTAGTCTTCTGTATGTGATATGAGAGACTTCTGTATGTGATATCAGTCTTCTGTATGTGATATGAGAGACTTCTGTATGTGATATCAGTCTTCTGTATGTGATATGAGAGTCTTCTGTATGTGATATCAGTCTTCTGTATGTGATATGAGAGACTTCTGTATGTGATATCAGTGTTCTGTATGTGATATGAGAGACTTCTGTATGTGATATCAGTGTTCTGTATGTGATATGAGAGTCTTCTGTATGTTATATGAGAGTCTTTTGTATGTGATATCAGAGTCTTCTGTATGAGATATATATGAGAGTCTTCTGTATGTGATATGAGAGACTTCTATATGTGATATAGGAGAGTCTTCTGAATGTGAGATATGAGAGTCTTCTGTATGTGATACAGTAGAGTCTTCTGTATGTGATTTGAGAGTCTTCTGTATGTGATTTGAGAGTCTTCTCTATGTGAGATAATAGAGTTTTCTGTATGTGATATTAGTCTTCTGTATGTGATATAGGAGAGTCTTCTGTATGAGATATAAGAGTCTGCTGTATGATATATGAGAGTCTTCTGTATGAGATATATATGAGAGTATTCTGTATGTGATATGAGAGTCTTCTGTATGTGATAAGAAAGACTTATGTATGTGATATAAGAGAGTTTTCTGTATGAGATATCAGAGTCTTCTGTATGAGATATCAGAGTCTTCTGTATGAGATATCAGAGAGTCTTCTGTATGTAATATGAGAGTTTTCTGTTTGTGATATAGGAGAGTCTTCTGTATGAGATATCAGAGTCTTCTGTATGAGATATCAGAGTCTTCTTCATGTGATATAGGAGAGTCTTCTGTATGAGATATGAAAGTCTTCTGTATGAGATATCAGAGTCTTCTGTATAAGATATCAGAGTCTTCTATATGCAATAGGAGAGTCTTCTGTATGTGTTATAAGTGGTAGCTCAGTGGTTAGGTCATTGGATTCTGTATTGGAAGGCAACAAGTTAAAAGTTTAAGTTTAAACCTCAGCAACAATAAGCTTCCACTGCTGGGCCCTTGAGCAAGGCCCTTAACCCTCACCTGCTTAACACAAGAAGTATGTATTTGGATTATATTCAATATATTCAATATAGTCTGCTACAATGGCTCAGGACCACAGGTGGCATTTAAGCACCTTTTACTGCGCACATTAACAATGACTGCCAAATGACTGACCAACAAGGAAGGGTCAATTGCTTATACATTTATGAAATCACAATTTACGTGTCCACATATTGAAAACGCAAATGTAATTTGCAATTCCTTTTTAATATTGTCCAGAATATCCTTCCATAGTAGTCGCTGTTCCTGCTGTTGTTCTTGATGTTCATTTTTAAACTCAGGATCCGGTTCGGGATTTAGTGTGCCGCCCACAGCACTTGATCAAAATAAAGTCTCTTTGGAGATATGAAGGGAGCAATACTGCTCTATAGGTACTCAAGATTAACATTAGATTGGCTGATACTTTATGTTATGTCCCCTGTTTACTGCTCCATCCTGCCCCATAGAAGAATTATTTATTCCCTATTACATTTCTGAAACACCATGTAATGACACACACACACACACACACACACACACACACACACACACACACACACACACACACACACACACACATGTGTGAGATCAAGGTCACATAGTCTCATAGATTCTCTCATCACAAAGACATATTGGTATAGTATATACAGTACACTCACACACAACACACACACACACACACACACACACACACACACACACACACACACACACAATCTAGACTCATTTATGACCTAATGCATGTTTGTATTGTTGAACATTTTAGTATTCATTTGTTTGTTTGCACATCTGCAGAGATAACTGTTACTTTTAATGTGTGTGTGTGTGTGTGTGTGTGTGTGTGTGTGTGTGTGTGTGTGTGTGTGTGTATGTGTGTGTGTGTGTGTGCGTGCAAGAGTGTGTGTATTTCTGGGGGTTTGGGTTAGAGGGTGCGATTGGACGGAGGAGACCTGCCTGCCGTTTCTATGGAGATCTCCAACTGCATCACTCAGACAGCATGGCAGCTTCAGAGAGCAGCCAAAGGTCACCGTTTATTTTATTTCTCATCAGGCCATGTGTGTGTGTGTGTGTGTGTGTGTGTGTGTGTGTGTGTGTGGTGAAAATGAGAGAGAGAGAGAGAGAGAGAGAGAGAGAGAGAGAGAGAGAGGATTTGTGAATATCTCAGAAGATACAAGTCAATACAGAAAAGTGTGTGTGTGTGCGTGTGTGTAAGAGAAATAGAAGGGGAGGGACAGATTATTGTCGAATGTCAGAGGTTAAGAGTAAATAGAGAACAAATTGTGTGTGTGTGTGTGTGTGTGTGTGTGTGTGTGTGTGTGTGTGTGTGCACGCGCGTGCATGCTCGCCTGCTGTGGATTGATTGCAACACTGTGTCTGTTGCTTTCATCAGCTCTCTGCTACATCACCGGTGTGTGTTTGCGCTGTTTGGTGTGAGCGTGTGAGCAGCCTGGACATCGCCTGAGCCTCAGTGTGTCCTCGCTCTGGTCAGAGCTTCTGCAAATATGATTTCAGGCTTACATTTCCTTTTTTATAAAACACCCCTAACACTCAATTCCCAACAGATGCTCCATTTAGCCCGAACATATCTTTCAGGGTTATTGAAAAAAACATGTTCATAAAAATGTTCACTGCATTCATGAAAAATATTTTTCCTCAGCTGCTTCCAGAGGTTTCCAGCTTTATCCAAAGTTTTCTAGGTTATTTCCAGTTTTCAATCATTTTCCATTCATTCAGAGTTTTCTAGCCATTCTAAATTTTTCCAGCTTTTTCCAGTTTTCTATGTTTTTCCACAATTTTTTTTTTGCATTTTCTATTCATTCAGAGTTTCCCCACTTTTCCAAAGTGTTGCCACTTTTTCCACAGTTTTTCATGTATATTCCAATAATTCACAATGTTCCTGCTTTTTCAATTAATCCACCATTTTCTAGCATTTCCATGGTTTACTAACATTTTCAAGTTTTCCACAGGTGTCCAGTTTTTTCCCCCTAAAGTTCTCCAGCTTTTCCCAGCTTTTCTAGAGTTAAATCAGAATACACATGGGTTTTGAAAGCATATGCAGACACTTATATTCAATTCAATTCAGTTTTATTTGTAGAGCACTTTTAAAAATGGACACTGTCCTGAAGCAGCTTTACTGAGATAAAGAGGTTATAATGTTGGAATATATACAGTATGTTAGTTTCGGTAAGTTTATCCTTTATAAGTCTGTCCCTGATGCCGCCTGTGGCGACTGTGGCAAGAAAATCTTAATAAGATGGTATGAGGAAGAAACATTGGGAGGAACCAGATTTAAAAGGGAACCCATCCTCATCTGGGTGGCACGAAAGTTCATCATTGTTGAGGTGTGCAGTTTAATGATGCTTTTCAAATGCAGAACATGTGGTCCTGAACCATTGTAGTAGACTGTTGATCTTAATTACAGTCCAGTATTCTCATGGATGTGTGTTTGTGTGTGTGTGTGTGTGTGTGTGTGTGTGTGTGTGTGTGTGTGTGTGTGTGTGTGTGTGTCTAAATGATGTGCATGCATATTTGCTACATTCAAAGGTTCATGTGGAAATATCAACTGAGAGTTGACATCCAAAAAGCCTATAAATGTTTGTGTTTATATGTCTGTGGATGTAACGTGTGTTTGTGTGTTCATAAGTGCATGTGGGAGGTGGTAGCTTAATGTGTACATAGGTGTATGTGGGAGGTGCTAGCTTAGTCGTTAATTCATTGAACTTTGGATCTGAAGGTCATGAGTCCAAATCCAAGCCACACCAAGCTGCCACTCCTGGGCCCTTGAGCAAGGCCCTTACCCTATAGCTGCATATAAATAAGATAAAATGTAAGTCGCTTTGGATAACATCTGCCAAATGACAAATGTAAATGTATTAGTATATATGTTTGTGCATGTATCTGTGTGTATTATCAGAGGTGGCAAAAGTACACACATCCTTCATTTCAAATACAGATACTCATGTTTTAAAATATTCTGGTAAAGTTCTGTCTACACTTTTACTCACAAGTTAAAGTAAAGAAGTTTGGGCTCTGACATGTACTTAAGTAAAAAGTAGAAATTTTTCTGTTTTAGTGTCACGCTGGTAACTGGACATCACGTCATATTAATATTAGGGCTGACAATCGATTAAAATATGTAATCGCGATTAATCGCATGATTGCAATGAGTTAACTTACGATTAATCACAACTTATTTGCACATATTTATCTGTTGTAAATGTACCCTAAATTAATGTGTTTCAGGTTTTAAACACTCTAATCAAACTCAACAAAGAGCATGAAAACAAAATATTCTTGTAAATGTTTTAAAGAAATGATGGTGTTTTAAATGACGTAAATCACCAGAACACCAGTTTGACCAAATTGATGTTTCCACATGGAGGGTTAATGAGGTGATGCTCATTACCTCTTCTAACTTTTATACGGGTTAAATAGTCAGAAAATATTTGTTGTGAATATTTTATGTGATTTGTTAATTTAAGAGTATATATTTTGAGCTTTCTATTCACATATTTATTATGTCTCTGAGGTAAGTATTCACTTAGATTCAGGTTCTTTTATTTATGCATCTGTGAAGAGAGATGACAGAGAGAAAGAGATGGCAGAGAGCGCCTCCTGTCTGTTTTCTTTATTTTACAAAAGCACAGTGTTTTGTTATTATGGGTATGTATAAATAAAAGACCTTTTTCAGATTCAAATGCTGTATTGATCTTATCTGTACGATAAAAAAGACAGAGTAATTAAAGTTTGTTTCGCCGTTACAAGGGAAAAAAATGCCTCAAACCTTAGAGGGTTAAATGGTCTTCTTTTATTTGTACTCATAATAACAACAAAACGCTGTGCTTTTGTAATATAAAGCAAACAGACAGGAGGCGCTCTCTGCTGTCTCTGTCATCTCTCTTCACAGACATAAATAAAACAATCTGAATCTCAGTAAATAGTTGCCTCACTGACATAATAAGTATATAATTAAAAAGCTTAAAATGTCTACTTTTAAATAAACAATTGTACATCGAAAACAAATATTCTCTGATTATGTAACCTGTATGAAAGTTAGAAGAGGTACAGTTTCTCCAGTATCACCTCATTAACCGTCCGTGTGGAAACATAGCAAAGGTTCCGTTTGTTCCGTTCGTCCTGGTGATTTGCTTAATATAAAACACCATAATTACTTTAAAACATTTACAAGCATATTTGATTTCACTAATGATAACTATACATTTCCATCAAGCATTCATATTTGTCCATGGCCATGTTGATTAAAGTAATAAAAACTTCAAAGGTATTAATTTATAACACATTTATAACAGATAAAAATGTGCATTTAAGTCGTGATTAATCGTAAATTAACTCATGACAATCATGCGATTAATCACGATTGAATATTTAAATCGATAGCCCTAATATTAATGACGTGTGGTCCAGTTACCAGCGTGACACTAAAACAGGTAGTAGTAATGTCTACTTTTTACTTAAGTACATGTCAGAGCCCAAACTTCTTTACTTTCACTTGAATAAAAAATTATAGTCAGTATTTCAACTTTTACCAGAGTCTTTCAAAACATGATTATCTGTACTTCTTTTTGAATAAAGGATGTGTGTACTTTTTTTCTACCATCTTTGCATATAGAACACAAGCAGAGAAAAGATGATGATGATCAAGTGATCAGGAATGTCTCTGTTCTCAGTCATGTTTACATCACTGACTCCCACTGTCTCATCCACGTTAACCCCAGACTTCTTACTGCCTTCTGACTGCTCATGCATGAGAGCCAGGAAATGATACACCAGTGGTCAATTAAAAAAGCCGTGCAATGACAGGAAATTGGTTGATTGGCTGAAAACGGTGCACAATGACAAGACAAACATATCATATAAGATCATGTCACTAAATAGATTCAGACTAAAGTAACGAGTCTGGTTTAAAAATGTAAGAAGTAGAACTGACAGATATTTGTGTAAAAATGTAGAGTGAAAGTAAAAACTAATAGCGAAGTAAAATACTGATACCAGAAAAATCTATTTAAGTACAGTAACAAAGTATTTGTACTCTGGTGTTCATACACTCTATATTAAAAGAGAAACTGCAGTGAATGAGAGGAAATGAGGGCCGTTAGATGATTACACACTCGTCCAAGTCATGGACAGACTTGAGCTCTCCTCCATCTCATCTCTCTCTCTCTCTCTCTCTCTCTCTCTCTCTCTTCTTTGTCCTGCAATCATTTCATCAGCTGCTTTTCTGTGCAAGACCCTTCATCATCCCTTCTCTCGCTCCCTAGTGCCAGTGAGAGAGATGTAAAAGGAAGGATGTGGCGTTTTCCCCCTCTCCTCCTCCCCCTTTTAACACCACTCCACTCTCTGCCTTTGTTTCTAACTCCATCATGTTATCAATTCCTTTTTTCTTTTACTTTTGTTTGCGTGTTTGCCTCCTTTAATAAAGAGAATGTGAAGACATGCGTTTTATTCATTAGCCGACAACGAGAAGATGAATAAACACAGAGGGATGAAAAAATGAACTGTGTACTCAACGAAAGTTTTAAAGCAAACATGACATTTACAGCAAAAAGTCAGATTTCTGTCACATTTCACATGCTGGGAAAGTTACATTGGAAGAAACCTTTCAGTCAGGATTCATCATTTTCACCTTTTTTTATCATCATTTTTGTAATTGCTTTCCCAAGTTTTTTGTTTGAGCTCCACAGTTTTCTGCTGTAGTCTGAAAACTCAGCATAAACTCTGGCTTCATTTATCAAGCTGAATATAAACGAGTGCATTCGTAAATCACTCACAGGAGCATTTGCACAAGAAATGCAGTATTTGTGGAAATCCAGGTAGTTTAGAAAAACATTTATATTCCGTGTTCCCTCCTGAGTTTGCATGCATTTATGCAGAAAAAGAAAAAAAAAAACTTAAAAATCGTATCATTGGTGATGAGTCGCTCTGAACTGATCTACACATTACACTCAGCATTAAATCCCTTCAATCACATTGCAATCAAATCGTGCACATATTCATAAATATTAAGCAAGAGTTAGTTTGTCTCTGATGAAGTGCTGCAGTGGCTGAGCTGCATTACTGGAAAATTCATATCTTTACATAAATAGCTTAAAATCCCGATTATCATGCTTCTAATGTGTTTTAGCCACTGGTTGTCTTTATTTTAATGATTCCTATGATTTTGTTTTAATCCTTGATTTTTTTTACTACTGGGTCATTGTATGTCAGCTTGCATATATAAGCCGCACCCACTGAATTTGACAAAGATTTTTATTTTGAACATAAATAAGCCGCACCTGTCTACACTGAAACTAATGAACTTTACACAGGCTTTAATGAAAGACAGTGTCTGTTACACGGTGTAACGGGTGAAATATGTTGTGGCTCCTTAAAGAGCAGAGCGGTATTTTGGGAATAGCCTGCCGCCACATTTTTCTGTTATTACTGCATGTGTGCAAGACCGAGGAATATGTCCTTATTATTTTCTGATGCTCATTTCTAAGTTTATTTGACTAACCCGTAACGCTGTAGCCAAGAAAAATAAAAAAGCACGAGTTTTGGAAACCTGTCTGTGCTTATATGATTTCTGTTGCAACTGGAGTTAGCGAGCTATTCCATGTCCCAAACTCAACGCGTTACAACAGCTTCTATCTACAGAGTAGCTTACCAAGTAAGTCATTGTTCACTGTCTTCCTCCTTTCTTTCACAACTATTTTTCTCGAGAGTTTTTCTTTTGGCATCGTCGTGCATTTAAATTTCTTAAATAAGCCGCTTCGTTGTTTAAGCCGCGGGGTTCAAAACGTGGGAAAAAAGTAGCGGCTTATAGTACGAAAAAATACGGTAAACATTTTGTCACCAAAGTTAATGTGTTACTTTAACTTGAAAGACAAAGTGTAGTCAGAGCTTCAACTTTCACCAGAGTCTTTTAAAACATGAGTATCTGAACTTCTGCTTAAGTGAAGGATGCGTGTACTTTTGCCATCTTTGGTGGTCAGTATCTATAAAAGTGGTACAAGAAGGGGGAACAGTGGTGAACCAGGGACAGGGTCATGGGGAGCAATAACTGGCCAGTGTGGTCCGAGTCAACAGATGAGCTCCTGTAACTCAAATTGCTGAAGAAATTAATGCTGTTGATGCTCAACATATCAGGACTGTTTTGGCAGCAAAAGGGGGACCAACACAATATTAGGCAGGTGGTAATAAAGTTATGGTCGGTTTTATTAAATATACAATAGACAGTATATGGCAAAAAAGTATTGGGACACCTGATTTTTCCAACCATATGTATTTCTTCTCCTTAGGATAGGCCTTTGGATGCTGTAGCATTACATTTTTTCTTCACTTGAACTAGGAGACCCAAACCTGTTCCAGCATGACATTGTCCTTGTGCAGAAAGCCAGCTCCATGAAGATGTGCTTTCCATGGGTTGGAGTGGAAGATCTCCTGCTATAGAGATCCAACCCTTTTGGGATGAATGTGAACCCCAGGTTTACATCAATGTTCTTGTTCTAATGCTATTGTTTCCACAGACAGTTGTACTTCAGACAAATTGCACAAAAAAAATCAAATGATTGTAACTGATTGATCTCACGGTGCTGTTTTCAGAGGAGTGTCTGAAAAAATGTCTGCATATAAAATGTAACTAGAAATGGATAAAACATGGTGCAATTTTTTTATTTAATGCAAATTGCTGCAGTAGAACAAGAATAAAGCTCTGTTTCTATTAAAAAATGTGATCTTCAGGATGTTATGATTAACCCTAGCACGCAGCTCCACGTCTGACTCCATCCCACAGCTCAGTTGTTGTTCCTATAACTGCAGACCCCTAAGTCATATACACTCGATTTATCAGATACACTGGTGCAGTTTACTTTCCAAAGAAACTGGATGGTAGTGCATTCTGGCTGTCAGGGACAGAATATCCCCATCCTACAGTATCTCTCCCTGTCTTTCTTTTTTCTTTTAGCGCACACACACACACACACACACACACACACACACACACACACACACACATACAAATCCACTCTGTCAGAGCTGCCAGTAAGGCTTCTGCTTTTGTGCAGAACCTGCGCTCCATGCTCACACACATATCAAATCTCTGCATATCGGATATATCAGTGCTGCGCTCGCTGACCTGTCAGAACTCGGCATGATAAGATCCAGCCGTCAGCATCCCTGCCGTGATATTTGGCTCTTACGCCTACTCCAGGCCTCACAACCTTATAGCCAGACCTGCTTTCTTCACATTCTGTCAACATTTAATGGACTTCTATCTGATTTGTATTCAATCGGGTGAAACCATGTTATCTCCTAACAGCTCAGAGGTCAAGTTTGAAAATCAGGCAAAGAAATATTGATGGTTCGGTTATGATCGAATGTGACTCAGAAGAACAAGTCGTCTCAACGAGCGATTCGTTCATTTTCTACCGGACACGCAAGAGCATTCAATCTTTTATCACGTGGCTCCCATAGACACTACACAATGCAATAGAGCTGGGCTTTTTTGGTCCGAATCTTGACAATATTGTTACAGTAATTATGGGAGTTGCGTGATATTAGAACTAACAACACGAAACAGAGGATGTGAGAGGTCTCATTTAATCATTCAGTTTATCATAATTTGCATGGTCATATTTTCATTATAAGAACTTTAATCAAAGTTCGTGTATGTAGACGTGTTGGGGATCTGCTTCTTAAGAATTTTATAACATTTTATATTCTTTCTGATCAAAGAAATGAAATGAACTAAATGACTCAAAATAAATTCGTCCAATTTGATGAACGAGATTCAAAGTCTGTAAAATGATCAATTTTTCCAATAACTAGGAAAAAAATAGCTCTCATTTAATGTGTCCATATGCCGTCGTTAAAGATTGGACTGAAGCTACAAGAACCACCAGGTAATGGCAGGCGGTTTGGGCTGTAAAATAGGCCATGCGTAATCTTTAGGCTGCTCTTCCTGTGTGATGTGTAGCCACCGAATCTCACTTTGTCCTTGTCTTGGTCATGTTCAACCTTTAAATAAATCATCCTCCCTATGCCAAGTTACTGTTCCAGCCCTGATTTATATTCCAATAAAACCAGTTCCTGAAGTGTTTTATTGTCCGTATACCAAACCACCGGTACTGTTATCAATTATGTTAAAGCAGCTGTATTGTTCTTTCTACCACTCTTTTTTTTTACTCTCTCTTAAAGTTCATTAAAAAAAATGCTGTTATTATATATATAAAAAATAAATATCTCCTCACAGAAATCCAAAGTATATAGTACAGCATGCATTTTCCATCTATTTATAAATAGCGTTTATCATACAAGTCTCTGTGTATTATTTGTTTCTATAGAAACAATAAAGTAATAGAACAGAACTTCAAATTAAAACTGTGATTGACTGTAAGGCTCGAACTACTGTCAAAATCACTTTTTTTTCTTCTGCATATCTGATGTAGGGTCATATCTGATTTTTGCTTATTGCAAAAGACATTTAACAAAAAAACAAACATGTGCTTAGGGCAACAAAAAAAAAAAAACCTCCTGTGGTTCATACCTCAGGCAGTTGTTTTGAGTGGAAAGCCTTTTGTGGGAAATTTGGCTAATTAGAATATCACATTCCTTGTCGCAGTGTTGCCGCAAACTATTAGACACCGAGTTATTGAAACAGGCTCTGATAAGATCCTATAGCAGATTCACATACACTTTGCTCTAAGGTTTATTGGCTTCTAATGAGACACTGTCATATGACTTGCACAGAAAAAAATGATCCTTGCAAATGTTGCTTTGTATATTTAGGACAGGATTTGAAGATTTCGCAAAGGGGCTAAAACTCATAACCCTAAGCCTAACCACAAACTCTAAAGTTTAATTAATACTTTATACCTAAACCCTAATTTTAACCCCAACCTTTAACCTTAACTTTAAACCCTAATTTTAACTGCTAACCATTAACCCTAACTCCTAATTCTAACTCTAACTGTTCACCCCTAACCCTAAAGCCAAATCCCTAAACTTAACCCCTGAAAGTCTAAACTTTAAACCCACCTCCTAATGCTGAATCATAATCACTAATTTTAACCCTAACACTTACACCTAAATCCTAAAGTTAACCCCTGAACTCTAAACTCTAACCCTTAATCCTTACCCCCTAATTCTAACTCTTAACCATCAACCCCTTAACCTTAACCCCTAACTTTAACCGTGAACCCTAAACCAAACTCAAAAACCTAATCCTAACCCCAAACCCAATCCTAATACATAATCCCTAATCTTAAACTTTCACCCCTAACCTTGAACCGTAAACCCAATCGCTAACCTTAAAACCTAATCCTAACCTCAAAATATAAATCCTAATCCTAAGAACTAAACCTAAATCCTTCCTTTAAACCCTAACTTTAATCATAATCCTAAACATAAACCCTAATCCCTAACCCTAAATCCTAAACCTAACTGCCAATCATTGCAATAGTAATTGTCCTGAAAGCATTTTAAATGTATACATATGAAATATTCTTTATACAATCGCTCTTTCCCAAACTTTAGAACACATTTCAGTAAGCTGTAGCATTAGCATTTCCTTTACTGAGACTAATATACCCAGACCTATTCCAGGAGAATGAGATCCATGAAGACCTTCAGAAGACCTCCGCTAAAATGAAAGCACAGAGCCCAGATTTCATCTCCGCCGAACACATATGGGATGGAGACTGCACCCCAAATGCCTAAAACCCACACAACTGCACACCTAAATCTAATGGAAGCTTACAGAGTGGAGCTCACAGGAACACTCCATATGAATTCCCTTGAGTTTGGAATAAGGTATTGACAGTTTTTCGCAGTTGCTTTGGGGCGTTTCTCAGATCAGCCTTAAAACTACTTGTTCAACCTCCACATCATTTAGTCACTTGTGCTCATCATAAAAATATTTCTTGTTGCTCAAATTGCGAATGCTTTTGTACATTCATTTAATCGATTGTGTACAATCGCCTGCTGTTTCCTACATTATCAGTTGTTTATGTTCATGTTGATCAAAATATAATATACTGGTTTCACCTGAATAGTTTTAACCCCCAAAACATTTAGGAATCAACTCATTGTATAAGTCATTGAACGCAAAATGGTTAAACCAGTTGTCAGAATCTGTCAATCAAATTTCTATTAAACGTTTTATTTTTGTAAATGTGTCTTGAATTGATGAATTGTGCAGATGAATCTTGAAGATGAGTAAATGGTATCAGAACAACCAATAATTAACTCGTTCTCTAAAATAGGTCAAAGGTAAACTTTCAATTGGTGACAGAGCAAAACACAATTACAATTTCTGGAAATAAATTTGACCAGGAAACAAACAAACACGATTACAGTACAGTTTAAGCGTAACTCCTGCCTCTTGCATTCAATATAAATCAAATATGCAATAAAAAATTGTGCCGCTGAAATTCATAAACGCCACACAGAAAAAAATCAGCCTCATGCAATTTCAATCACTGTGATCCAAACCGTAGTTTTAATTCAGTAAATAAACAATTTTGACGATCTTTTTTGTAAACAATGACAAAGAGACTTTTCATTCCGATGGCAATGAGATGTTCATTGACACAAATAATTACTTTAGAGATGAACTTAGGATTTTGAGAAACGTACAGGTTTTTGCAAGAAATCCAATGTACTTTGCTGTTTGTACACGTTGTTTTAAGAAATGCACTTTACTGGTTTGAGAAAATGAATGATTCAAAAAATGAATCCAAAGCGAATGCAAAAACTGTGATACTCAGGTGTTTATGTGGTGTAGTTATCAGCAGAGCTCTTTTTTCATCTCGACGTGGCAGTTGCTGCTAATGTTGTCGCCCTTTTTAAAATTCTTTTGATGCTATAACATATGAAGCAAGACTGAGAATTAAATAGGAGGCCAGGTCAACTTTTTGAGTTGAGATGAAACGGATAAAAGAACACACACAGACGCAGACTGCACGAACACACAGCTGGGATTCTTCTATTCAAAACACACACAGTCATCAGGTCATTTTTCAGTTGATTTAGTTTGTTGAAAAAGTTGCTACCTACAGCTTTTGAAGGTTAATTAATAAATTCCCTTTCTTGAGGAGTTCAGAATATTCATCACAAAAGATGTTTTTAACACAAGCGCTCTCTAACAACCCCCCCTCATAGCCTTGTGATGTAAGTGAGCTTCGAATTAATGTTTTCCTGCCTTTCCTTTTGCTCAGCAAATAAAAGCATGCTGGTGTATCATTTCCGGTCATCGCTGCACTCTCAATTTCAAGTTTTCTTATTACAAAGTACTTTAGTCAAGTCAAGTCAAATAGGCTTGTATTCAGTGATGTTGAGTGTTTGACTAAATATACTTCATTACTGTACTTACGTCATTTAGGTTCCCTGGTGGTCTAGTGGTTATGCTGCGGCGCTCTCACCGCTGCGGCCCGGGTTCGATCCCCGGTCAGGGAACCAGCCACTCTTAGTACCGGTCCCAAGCCTGTATAAATGGGGAGGGTTGCGTTAGGAAGGGCATCCAGCGTAAAAACATGTGCCAAATCAAACATGCGGATCATGAATACGGACGATCCCCTGTGGCGACCCCTAATGGGAGAAGCCAAAAGAAAGTTTACTCTACTTAAGTCATTTGTTGACTACTTTTGTTTAACTGTCTATCAAAGATTCTACTCTCTACTCAACTACATTTGAGCACTTTGCCTTTAATCACGCTGTGTTTCTCCACCCCAGACTGGGTCATACTAGTGTTTAGATGTATAAATAAGATATTGTCATGAAATCTGCCAAATGCCATCAATGTAAGTACAATTACGGTAATGTAATTAAGATATATGCCAAATAAAACGTTTGTTTATGGCAAATAAAACGTATGTTTAATGTATGTATGCAATGGTCTTTTTGATAGTAATGATAGTAACCAAAATAAATAACCACATCATAATAATAGTAATAATAATAATAATAATAATACAAAATCACAAAAGCTTCAATAAAAACTGAATATCTAAAAGAAAGAAAGAAAGTAAGAAAGAAAGAATGCAGGTGCCGATGTAAAACAACAGACAGAGAATAATGAAGTCTGATAAAATAAAAGAAATGCAGTCAAATAAATGAGAAATAAATTAAAAATTATGTATGCCTAGTGTGTGAAACGGTCAATTTGTGTGTCAGCAATTGTACAATATCTCTCTCTGTATGTATATACAGTTTAGATAGATAGATAGATAGATAGATAGATAGATAGATAGATAGATAGATAGATAGATAGATAGATAGATAGATAGATAGATAGATAGATACACACATTGACTCTGTGTGTGTGTGTGTGTCTAATGACTCACTTGCAGTCATTAGAGATAAGGCACAGCAGGCTTTCTGCATGATTCAGCCAAAGCTGTTGACCACAACATGTTTTGAATAATGCTCTTTTTTATCTATCTCTGTTTTGTTTTTTTCTCATCCCCCACATTTACTTTCTCACACTCTGTCCTTAATGCATGCTGGGATAATGTCTGAGAACCTTATGAACTGTAACAAATAAGAAAAAGCCAGCGGACCGACTGATATTTAGCGTTTCTCCTCAGCGGCTGTTCTGTTTGCTCTGCCACGATGTTGCGGTAACCATGGCGCCACCGTTCCCAGCATGCTCCTGTCTTTATTCTCTCGAGGAGATGTGTGGATGTGAGATGTGTTTAATCGGAAAATGAAGAGATTTTTTTCCACCGAGTATCGCCAACCCCTCAATTAAGCCTTCGCACTTCTTTTTGCGCCCCTGGTGCGAGAGAAAACGGCATGATAGAGGGGGCAATTGAGTGATTTGAGACATGCGACAGTGATGAAGTGGTAGATTTAGCCTGTGCGTGTAGCTCTTTTTCATTTCGACTGTCGCTGACTCACTGTGTCTGACAGCCGAGCCATGGGGGAAGCCAGCTGTTTGGATTTCAGGCCTCTTGTGAAATATGTTGGAGATGTGAGGCGTTATTCTGGTTGAAGCTGTGCTACTGAACTTTCCTTTTTTTATGTCTCTCTGTTTCCAATCATCCTCCTGTTTTCTGCTCTTATCTCCAGCTGATTCTTTATTAAACATCCCAGCAATCTCTCCACCCACATGTTTCCCTGCTTCTTCATTCTTCTCTCTACTTCTGCATCCCTCTCCCTTATTCCCCCCTTCCTCTCCTTCCTTCTTAATACTCCATTTTTCTTTCTCCCTCCTTTCTTCTATTATCTCCCTACTTCTCCAATCTTTCCAATTATTCTTCTTCTATTCTCCTTCTTGTCTTAGTCCCTTTCTTTCTGCTTATTCACCATATCTCCATTCATCCTTGTTTCTCTCCTACTCCTTGCTTCATCTTCTCCCTCTCTCATTTGTTCTTTCTTCTTCTGCCTCCTTCTCCCTTGTTCTCACTCCCTTTTCCCCTTTTTTTAACTGTTTTCATCATTTTGGCCATACACCTTCCCTCTTCTCTTTTTTTATCCCTCCTTCTTTGGTCTATGAACTTGGTTTTTCACATCCACGCGTCACCTCCTCTCATCAACTCCAGCGTTCCGGTGCAGCCAATACTAAACACAGAGGGTGTGTGGGTTAATTGCTCCCAATGGCCTTCTGTTTGCTTCCTAATTACTTGAACAGTCACAACAGTTGCTCTGACGTCCTCACGCTGCCAACCTCGGCTACGAAAGAGCTTTTATGGCCGATCGGCTGCGCACAAAAGTGATGAAACTATGCCAAGATAATAGTGCAGGAGTATTTAAATCCGAGTGTATAAATTACACCTTATTAATGGCACACTATGGACCAATTCTACACTTAGCAAACCATCGACAGTATTCTGACTTGGAATCGGTCCAGTGTGCATTAGAGTGCATATTCGTTTCCTTTTTCCAGGGAAGAGATAAGATCCAGCATACAGGGGTGGATAATTTATTAGCTATCCCACCGGTTTGCCTGAAGTGTAACCTCAATTGCTTCTGCAACATAAACAGTATAAATATACATATGGCCAGAGCAAAAGCTGATTAATTCCGCAACCCAATATACAGACTTCATCTATGGGCTAAAATAAACATCCGCTAGCAATAATAATAATGCTTCAGCTATAATAGCATGCACTGTACACTATGTGAATCACAATGAGGGAGGTTGGGGTAGAAGACATGTCTAGACGTTGTTTTTTAAGGCTTCATTAATCCACTTTAGGTGTGGTTTTGCCTAATTTAGCCTGTTCTTGGCGAAAGATGTTTTCTTTCACTGCTGTAGTGAATCTGCTTTAAATTTGCACACATTTTGTATTCTGATATGCTTTTCTGCATATCACTGATGTAAAAAGTGTTTGTAAAACTGTAAGTTTAAGTCACTGCTTATCCAGTGTATGCCTGAATTTGATTTTCAAGTCATGTACATGGTTTATGGAAGTAAAAAGATAGAAAGATGCTTTACACTTTTCACATGTACTTTAAGCACACTGAAATTCTTTCTTTACATATTCTAGTGATGTTAGGAATCGGGAGTCAGAGATGATACAATGCCCCTGGAGCACAGAAGGTTAAGGGCCTTGCTTAAGTGTGGCAGCTTGGCGATACCAAGGCTTGACCCCCCAACTTTCCGATCAGCCTCAACCACTATGCTGCATTTTGCATTTTTGCATGTACATGCAAAATTTCAAAGAATTTACAGCAAAGGTAAACACAAAAATCCTCAGGCAATTGGCTACTGATCAAAAGATCGAGGGTTCATGCCAACCTACCACTGTTGTCCCTTGAGGGACAACCTTCTTTTCTCCAGGGGCACCATACATGGTGGTATCAAACATTTTAAAGACTAGCTCTGTTTACAAGAAAGTACTTTATTTATCTATGTTTACACGCTATCACCTTGTCCCCATGAACAGCAAAACAGAGCTCCCAGTTTTTTTCTGCTACTTCTGTAATGTGTCCTGGAAATCGTTTTTCAAAACGTGTCTCAGCAATGGTGTCAAAACAGCGACCTTTGAGCTGGATCTACATCTTCAGGAAGTACGCAGAAGCCATATCTGTGAGATCATGTAGATTGTTCTCCAACAATCATCATGCTCAAGTTTCTGAACAGTTTCTACATTTTCGGCAACGTTCCAGCAATGTTCTTCCACCCTTGAAGTTCATGTGCCTCTTAAACCCCTAAAGTGCTCTAACCATCTGCTTCCTTATAAGTTGGATCTCACTAGTGGATGTAACAAATAAAGGGTAATAACTTGATCCTGGGTCTTCGTTAGGGTCACTGTGGTTCTGTGAGTCTATTACAGACACACAGGACATGGATATAAACCCAGGATAGGGTGACACACTGGCACACTCATTCACATATTGGGGGCAATTTAAAGGTGGTGCAGTGTATTTTAGGAAGGAGGGAAAAAGGGGGAAGCTAGCATTTCTCTCTATCTTGTCAATCAGAGAAACACTATGCAATCATGGGCATCTGCCAGCTCATGTATTTGGAAAAGGTTAGATAGTTCTTTCCTCTAAACTTTTCTTTCCGTTTTGAAAAAAAACGTATCATAAGCAACAGATGGTGGCAGAACCGCACATGTCTCGGGGGAAGCATGTTAGCGTCACTGTCTCCATTGGTGTGTGATGAGGTAGTACTCACTAGTGGATGTGAATGACTACATTCTAGAGAAAAGCAAGGTTAATATGTAAAAAACAGACAAACGAGGAAAAAAAGTACTGTATAAACTGATCTCCATACAGGAAACGTATCCCAAGGGTGCAGCCGACATCGTCGAGAGCCATGCTGTCTCTTGTAGCAACACAAATATCATTACTAAGCTCAGGGATCTGCATACTAATGTGCCCTTTGAAGTGGCCTCATCATCTACTGATAATGGAAACGTAGTGTATAGTGTGGTATTAAAACTGCGGTGTGCATGCAGAACCAATTTCAGTCCCTGTTGCTTGAAATGGGTTCTAGTGTTTGATCTGACTATCTGTTGGGGGTGCTTTCTCTGACGGGCTTTTATCCATCAGCACTGAAGTGAAAGAGCCCCGGAACTGAGTCTTCAAAGGTACCACTGAGCTCTCCTGTCCTTCTGCTGTGCTGGTCGGATGATGCCTATGTGTGTGTCTATGTGTGAGTGGATGTGGTGGCACATCCATAAATCTTCTCTCACCATCTCTTTCTCTTTCACTTACACTTTCTGTATATTTAAACAATTTGGACAAAAATATAAAAAATAGAAATAGAAAAAAATACATCACCCAGAGATCACCCCATCCCATCACCTTGAGAAAAGCATTCCCACAGTGAAGCATGCTGGTGGCAGCACTGTGCAGTGGGGATGCTTCTTATCATCTTCAGGGAATTGAAAATGGGTCAGGACTGTAAGAAAGATAAATGGCACTAAAATCAGGGCAATTCTTGAGAAAACCTGCTAGAAATGTATAACTGGGAAGGAGGTTCAAGTTCTAGCATCACTTGAAGGAGATGAAGCCGTTTCCATTGAAGAATGGATGAAAATCCCAGTGGCTAGATAAGATAAGGGCTGCCAGTCTCAGACTTGGAGACACACAATTGAGTGTCTCAAAGTGGGGCATCATAGAAGATTGGCCAGAAAAAAAGACCAAAAAACATCCCAAGCACATGACAGAAATGTCCCTGGTCCGGTGAGACTAAAAGTTAACTTTCTAGCCAAGATGGGAAACACTATATTTGGTTTAAACCCCAGACATCCCATCGCCCTGAGAAAACAGTTCCAACAGCAAAGCATGCTGGTTGTAGAATTGTGCAGTGGAGATGATTTTCCTCAAGAATGTTCTATTGTCATTTCAACCATTAAAAGCTGATGCAGTACACAGAGAAATTAGACAATGTTTCTCCAGAGCCCTGTTGCTACATAAAACAACATAGAGCTACTTCACACAACATAAAGCTACATAACAGAACACAGAGCTAAGGACTAAGTAAATTGTCCTATCCACAAAAACAGTGCAAGACAAAAGCACCAGACAATACAAGACAGTGTGGGACAGATACACAAAACACAATTGCGCCGACCAGTAAACCCACTGTATATCATTTTATACAGTACAATGTGCAAAAAAGAACTATAAACAAGAGTGTATTTATAAGCATTAACACAACAAGAACAGCAATCAAAAGGTGTGCAAAACAGCATGTAAACAGTATAATATGATTATAATATAATATGGGTGGTCGTGAAGACATGCATATGTATGAATTCAAATTAGTATTAAGATTGTGTTGAGTTCAGGTTGTAACAGTTCAGTAACACACAGTTGTGTGTATGTGTGAGTTTGGTACAGTTCAGTTCTGTGTGTTAGGGAACCTGATGGCTTAATAAAAAAACTTTTGCACAGTCTGGATGTGAGAACACTTCAGAACCTCTTTCCTGATGGTAGGAGAGAGAAGAGTGTGTGTGAGGGGTGTGTGGGGTCGTCCACAAAGCTCTTGGCTTTGTGGATGCAGTGTGTGGTGTAAATGTCTGTGATAAAGGGGAAAGAGACTCTAATGATCTTCTCGGCTCTCACTATCCTCTGTATGGTCTTGCATCCGAGACAGTGCAGTTCCCAAACAAGGCAGTGATTTAGCTGCTCAGGGTGCTCTTGGTGGTCCCTCTGTAGAACAAAGTTAGGATGGGGGAGAAGGAATTTGGTGGTCTTGACGATCTCCACAGAGAATCAATCGATGTTCAGTTGCAGAGGGAGATGTTTAGGTCGCAGTAGGCTCAGCTTCTCAATCAGGTGCTGAGGGATGATCATGTTGAATGCTGAACTTGAGTCTATGAACAGCATTCATACATATGTGTTCTTAGTGTCCTGGTAGGTGCGGGCCAGATGGAGGGTCATGGCGATGGCTTTTTCCATGGAACGGTTCGACGATGTGCAAGCTGCACTGGGTCCAGTGAGGGTGGTAGCTGCATGGTCCGCGGAAGTCGGATGTCATGAGTTCAAATCCCCACTATGCTGCCACTCGTAGGCCCCTGACCAAGGCCCTTAACTCTCAACTGCACAGTTGTATGTCGCTTTGGATAAGGGGGTCTGCCAAATGCTAGAAAAGTAAATATATGAAGAGACAAATGCATGGAGAGTTTTTGTACAGTAATGAACAAAATCCAATTTTTCTGCACACTGACCTAATGGTGCTGAAACGAATGCGTCCCTCTGGGGATACTAAGCAAAAAAAGCCAAACAAGCATGCGATAACAATTCAGCCTGTGATGCATAATAAATTGTGCATTATAATGCATTATTAAAATAAACAGCCTTTTTCTGCCGATTCACGTCAACGCGATTTGAAGATGGATCATTATTTGCAGCCAGTTTATTCCGGAGTTCAGAACAGTTACATTGCATTTGTATGACGCTTTGAGTCTGTGCGGCTCGACTGTACAATGACATCAAAAAACTAAAGAAAAAGAAAAAGTCATGGATAAGGAATAATGATAAGAAGAAGAAGAGCTAGACCAGAGGACATTAAAAATTTTTTTTCTTATTTGCGGATAACAGGATTTGTGTAAATAAAAGGATAGAAATTATATTTGTTTCAAGTGCTTTTTATTTAATCCAAAAGGTGCCAAATATAAATTTGCTTGAAGGAGCTGAAGTAGTTTTAACTGAAGAATTGATCATCAGAAAAAAAATCTCAGAATTGATCATCAGAAGAAATCTCAGTGACTAGATGAGATAAGAGCTTTGAGTCGTAAAATGGTCTCTAGACTCTATTAATTTTCATTGGTAATTACTTACAAATGATGATTTCTGGGGTATAATTTTTTTTATGTATTACAATAAAAAATATTTATCACCTTCGAATTAACAGGAATGTTGTGTACATTGAAATAATATTGTGCAGCAATGTGCATACCGGTATGTATGTGTGTGTTTTTAACATTTTTGTGGTGTTTTAGGCTGGAGGCTTATCCTGGGGGTCCTGTGTGACTTGATGACAGTGTGTTGATGAATGGCAGCGTGTGTCGCAGTGGGCTCACAGCTGTGTCTGGGTTCAGGTTTGGCGGTCCCGCCATCCCCCGGTGTCATCGCCTGTCTGTGACGAATGTAAAATTGATAAGGTCGCATTGATATTTACAGATGGGCGAGAGATCCAATGACCAGCTCAGCAACTGCAACTGTCTTGTTCTGGGCAAATTCACTTAATAAGAATATCAGAGAAGCAACATGACCGAGGCCCAATTTCCATGTTAATGAATCTCATCAGGACGTGTGCACGCGTTTGTTTGTTTCTCATTAGCACCGGTGCTAGGCAAGCGCACAGGTGCCATTGGTTCTGCTTAGCATGGGGTATGAAAAAAATACATGAGGCAAATAAACTTGTACTAAAACATCAATAAATAATCAATAATTACACAAATACACACAAATGTATTAGAAATATATACCAAACCACAATAGGGCTTTGAGGAGCTTTAGTGCTTAATGGCTCCAGGGTCTCAGGTTCGATCCTGACCTCATGGTTATTGTTTGTAGGAATTTCCATACATGTTTGAGTTTCTTTCATATTTTTAGTTCATCCATGCTTAAATTTTCCCCACAGTAAACAGTAAATCAGGGGATAAATGTATGTATGTAATGCTCCATTACATTCCGTTACATCCTGGCTTTAATTCAATTCAGTTTTATTTGATATTGCTTTTAACAATGGACTCAAAGCAGCTTTACACAGATAAAAAGGTTATTAAAAAAAATGTTTGTTCCTGAATAATTGTAAGTTTAACCTGTGGTCCTGAGCTATTGTGGAAAACTGGCATTGATGACAGATAAAATCCAATCCTCAAAGGGTCCAATCCCACCTACTGCCCAGGGTTCCAGGGATTTGTTCTGGACACCATGTGTGTTAGTAAAGTCAGCTACTGGTGTAGGGTAAGATGAAGAGGTCTGGGGTGCAGACAGTGTTCCGGTTCATCTTAAAGGTGTTTAATAGAGTTGAGGTCAGACCTCTATAGCAGGAGATCTTCCACTCCAACCAATGTACAGCAGATCTTAATGGAGTTTGCTTTGAGCACAGGGGCCCTAGGTCTCCTAGTTCAAGTGAAGGGAAATCTTTAACGCTAAAGCATCCAGAGACAACATATAAAAATGTGTGCCTTCAGATTTGCGATAACAGTTTATTATTATTTTCGTATTTGAACTAATTATTTATGGATTTTTGTGTAAAATTTCAGTTAGTTTCGTTTGTGATCTTGGCCGTGGTCAGTGGTTTACTTCTTAGCCTGGACAGTGTACAGAATTCCCAAATACTTGCGCTTGACCTCTTCTATATTTTAACTTCTGTACAAGGTTATGTGCTCAGCTTTTATCTGACAAATACTGAATCTTTTTTGCTTTTGTGTGCAGATGTGTGTGAGCATGTGTAATTCCTACTGAAGCCTCCATGGAACAGCCTTTCAATTAATGTTCTGCCCTCAGACACAGTCTTGATTTTTATGTCTTTATTTGCTGACTCAGGTGTTTTGTAGAAGAACATGCTGTTGGAGGAGCAAAGAAATCTAAAGGGGTTCAGGGGTTTAGAGAGTTGTGGTTTGGTGAAGATCGAAGTCGTAGGACTTTTGATGTCTCACTGAACTGACAGTCATAGCTGGCTTACCTTCTGGCTGTATGTTTTAGTTATGCTGTTATAGCCAGTCTTGCTGGAATCCCTGTGTGCACTCTGATTACCATATACACCTTTTTAAAGCACTGTAGATAAAAACAAGTCTAACAATAATTTCTCTTTCTCCCTCTCTCTCTTTCTTAGGATACAAAGGCTGCTTTAATGGCAAAATGAGTCACTCTGGATAAGGGTGTCAGCCTAAATGCCATAAAATGTAAATGTAAATATATAATAACAAACATGAACATTCACATTGCCAGAGCTCGGGTGCAGACATATAAAACAAACAAGCAACTGCTTCAAAAATTAAAAGGAAATGAAAACAAATAGAAACAATTGCATATATGTTCAACAATAAAGTAAAAAGAGAACGATTACAGTTTTTCTCAGTTGCTTTGGAGCGTTTCTCGAATCTTTGTAATATTGTAATATTTGCAAACCATTAAGTAAATTTCTCAAAACAATGTGTACAAATGCCACAAAATATTAGATTTCTTGCAAAAGCCTAGAGACGTTGTTCATCCATTTTCAGAAATTGTAATTCTGTGTTTTGCTCTGTCTGTATTCACTCTCCAATTAAAGGTTCACAAAATTCACCTTTGACCTGTTTTAGAGAACTAGTTGATTATTGGTTGATCCGATGCCGTTCACTCGCCTTCAATAGTGACAATCAAGATTCAGTGACAAAAAGAAAGAAGGTATAGAATAGATATTTTAGATGACAGATTCTGACAACTGGTTTAACCATTTTGCATTCAATCGAGATGTTTTGGGGGTTAAAACTATTCAGGTGAAACCAGTATAATATATTTTGATCAACATGAACATAAACAAATGATGATGTAGGAAACAGCAGACACTTGTACACAATCAGTAAAATGAATGTACTAAAGCATTCACAATTTGATCAAAGCAACAAGACATGTTCTTATGATGTGCACAAGTGACTAAATGTTGTGTAGGTTGAACAAGTAGTTTTGAGAATTTCATTTCTGATCAGAGAAACGCTCCAAGGCAACTAAGAAAAACTGTAATAATAAAATAAATAAGTAGTAAATGTGTATAATTTAATGCTAAATAATATACTCAAGGCATACACCAGTGTTGTGGTCAAGAACAATTCAATACATTTTATTCGCATTGTGCTTTTAACAATGGATATTGTCTTAAAGCAGCTTTACACAGATAATGTGGTGATAAAGAATGAATAAGATGTTTTTTATAAGTGTAAATTTGTCCCTGATGAGCGAGCCGGTGGTGACTCTGGTGAGGAAACACTCTCTGTGATGGCATAAGGAAGAAACCTTGCGAGGAACCAGATTCAAGAGGGAACCTGAATGTCTAATCATTAGAGATAAGTGATGTTGAGGTCTGCAGTGATGGTGATCAAAAGCAGTCCTGAGTCAGTGTAGCAGAATGTTGAGCTCCAGTGTTATTCTGTAATTTCATGGATCTCCATTCCTTTAATGAGAAAATCATCCCCGGCTGCACAGAGTGGCCTCCAATCAAAGAGAACACCATCCAGAAGCAGGCCAGGACGAAGAGGGCAGATCCAAGGAGCATGTTTAACTTGACATAGAGAAAGAGAGAGAGAGAGAGAGAGAGAGAGAGAGAGAGAGAGAGAGAGAGAGAGAGACCATATTTGTCAGGAACTAGACAAGACCAAGACTTTAAGGGGTTTGAGACCAAGACCAAAGAAGGGTGAGACTACATCAAGACTAATCATCTAAAAAGGTCCACATCACCCTAATCATAAAAAGTCACAATAAACTAATTTTCAAACATAAAAACTTAACTGGTCAAACACACAGCAAGTCACCAATCAGGATAAATCGTGCTTTGTTTTGTTTTGATTGGCATGTAGTAGTGTCGGGTTTAGGCATAGGCGACGTAGGCAGCCGCCCAGCATGGCAAAAACAAACTTTTTTTTTAAACATTTATTTCCATGGGCGCATCCATTATTACGTCATGTCACGTTCATGATGTGACATGTCAAAGTTCCCTCACTCATACACTCAGAAAGGAGATGAAGGGGGTTGTTACGTCACCTCGGAATTCAGGGTTTCCAGTAATAAAAGTGACAGGACCTGGAGTGACGTCACGTCAGTAAAGAGAACTGAATCCGAATTAAAATCATGGATGACAAAAAAAGGTCTAAACCATCAGAAGAGCAATTAAAAGCTGAAAAAACTGTTTACCTTTAATTGAGGTGATTTCATAAAGGTTTTTTTCTGATTGTCCTGAACTGAGTTCAGTGAGGAGATAGATATTGTATGTCTCTTATGGCTACAATTAGCCGAGCAGTTTTCTGGTTCTTGGTTTTGAAAGTTTGATAAATTGTGCACAATGACGTGTGAATTTAATTGTGCAATAAATGCATTTAGGGTGATATTTATACATGAAAGAAAGCTCTCAGAAATGTCTCCAAATGTATGCACTGCTCTGATAATATATCTTACTCATCCAGTGACGGTAGCTGAAGCAGAGGGGAGCTTTTCAAAGATGAAACTAATCAATTGGGGGACGTTGGGTCATGGTGTGGTTTACCCAGGGCATCATTCAAGCGAGAAACGCCATTGCCGATTGGTGGTATCTACTTATCACCAACATCCAGTTCAGCTTCAGTTCAACATCAAGCCGTACATTTTAAAAGGAATAAATGATGAAAGAAAGTCCTGACTCGAACTTGACACACCACCCGTGGCCCTTGTTTGCACGATTTATTTGAAGTCGTTGAAAAGAAGGATTTGGGCTCATGACAATTTATTAGATATCAATCAGTGTTTGACTCATTAATATCAATCTATTAATAGATTGGTGTGCTGAGAGTAACATTAGAGTTTTTTCACATAAACTGAGTTGATTCAGGAAAGAGTCTTGTAATAAAAATGATAATAGGAACATTATAGCCATAATAAATTATAGTATTTGGATACTTAAATACATTTGAAGGAATATACATTTGTACTTTTACTCAAGTGAAAGTTTAAAGGGCCACTTTTACTTTAGCTGGAGTCACATTTTACCTACTGCATCTCTACTTTTACAGAACTACATGCTTTGTGTACTCCATCCACCATTGTATAAGTTATTGATTACTTTTAAAGTAGGAAGTTTACTTTTATTTACATTAAAAATGCAAAGAAAATAAATCAGACAATGCACCAGAAATGTATTAATATCCCTGCAGTTGTGGTCTTCACCAATCTTGAAGTAATATCCTAAGTGCTCTCTGAGTACAAATGTAATCAAGACTAAGACCTATAAAAAATGATCTTGAGATTGGTCTAAAGTACTACAACAGTAGTACAGTACGTTCTAAAAGTCCCACCGCTTTAGCCACGTAAAGTAGGTTATGGAACTCGTCACTCTTGCCTCTTCTGTAGAGCTATTTTCTTTTTTTAATAGCGCTCAACAAATAAAAACGAAATGGATTTAATAGTCCAAAAGTCCATGACTAAACATTGCGACTGTAAATGACCTGCAGTTTTTTGTTTTGTTTTTTGCCTCCAGTTTCCAGCTGTTTTTTTTTTTTTTAAATGATTCTGTAGGCATTTTAAGCTTATCTACAAACCGTAGTCTTGATTTATTATGTATGTATGGTGAATTGATGTCCCAACTCCATAAACTAAATGAGGGTTTAAGGGGAATTGGGAGAGAAATCTGTATTCAATAAGCCTGCGTTATGCCGCAGTATTGCGTCGAGGGAGAAATAGACCAAGTGTATGAATTCTAATGGCTTTGATGTTTGTGTACGGCAGATGAGCAGTCCTGCGAGATTTCACTTTGAATCCACAATTTCTTGAACACTCAATTAGTCCTTCCCTTTTTTTTCCCTGACACGACTTTGTCCTCCTCCTTATCTCTTTCTTTCTCTCTCTCTCTCTCTCTCTCTCTCTCTCTCTCTCTCTTTCCAACACTTTCTACCCACCCGGTCGATTTGGACAAAAAATGTTCAGGAAAGGAAAAGTAAGTTCAAACGACAGAAGTGGTTTTAATGTAGAGATGGATTTAATGAACCTCGTCTTCAACCCGAAATCTGTATTATATGTAGCTCGGGAAAGAAAAAGCCTAATAATTTAGTTAATTAAATGCAAAATAATCCACAGATACCCAAGTTTCTAATACTTAAGGAGGTGGAGTTGAATATGAGTCGAATGATGTTTTCAGTCCTTGAGCATGCTAACTAGAGTTCACCATTAGCGAGGAATGTAATAACTTTCAAGCGCACTTGGACGTTCGACCTGCTTAGAAGCTATAATGATATAAACACACAAAATTGGCTCCTAATCATCACAGGTGCCACTGCTGGCCTTTTTTCTTTTTGTAATCAACTCTTATTAGCGCTCCCCGAGCCCCAGTATTAGCATTTTAGCATCGCTAGTTTAGAAAAGAGCCCCATTCAGCAGCTTGAAAGGCAAAATATAAAACGATAAACATGCAGAATCCAACTCATAATGGTTTACAAGAACATTCCGGACTGCTGCTGTCTATTTATTTGCTTTGTAATATTATCTAATGACCTGTAAGCTAAAGTAAATGAAATATAACATATGATGGTATATAGGGCTTTTTAATCAGAAACTAGCATACCAGACTTCTTTAAATGGTTTTCTCAGCTGCTTCAGATTTGCGGTTATTTATACTATAATAAAAATAAAAAAATTACAAAAAGACTATTGCAGCTTTAAGCTAGCAAGCGTTTCTTGCTATCTATCTAGGTTGACTCTGTATATGTTCACTAAAAGAAAATTATCATGTATCAGACATTCTGAATATAAAATTACAATTTGTAAAAAATAAAAAAATTAATAAAAATTCTTATTTTTGGAGACACTTGGGACACACTGTAGTTAGGCAGTTAACTAACTAGACAGCCTGGTAATGTAAAGCCTAATTGCAGCCTAAATACAGTATCTTGTTATTTCTTTTCTGCAGTAAATCCACAAAAGAAAAAAGGAAATGGAAGTTATATTCGTGGGTGTCATGTAATAAAGCGGAGGATGGACGCAAGTGCACATGACGGTGCAAATAAAAATAACAAACCAGAAAAAACCTAAGCATAATAATAAGAAATGTGGAAACCTACAACAACCTAGGAATGAAAATATAAGACCATGAGCATGGTGCATGGTGAGACTAAATTTAAGTGCTAATGATCGTCAATGTGAAACAGGTGCAGACACAATTATGGTTCAGTGAGGTGTTTTTTTTTTTTGTAAAACTCCACATCATTGCATTCTCTATGCATCCTCCATATAAATTGTATATAGACAAAAGTTTATGAACACCTGACTATAAAATCGGTATGTGCCTTTATAACATTTTATTCCACATTTAATCTTCATTTGCTGTTATAATAATCTCCACTCTCTTCAGGGAAGATGTTCCATTAGATGTTGGAGATTTGTGCTCATTCAGGTGTTCACTGGGTCTAGATCTTTTACACCAAACCATGTAAGCCGTATCTTCATGGAGCTGGCTTTATTCAAAGGGCCATTGTCATGATGGAGCAAGTTTGGGTCTCCTAATTCAAGTAAAGGGAAAATTCCATGCTTCACAATTGTTTGGGAAAAATTATTCCTTAGCTTTGTACGCTCTGCTGAGACACAAATGTTTAAGCCCATTTACACCTCATACAAAAGTCTGCTGGGGGAAAACAGATCTAAATCAATTAACAAATAAGCATGAAAATTAACCCTGGAAAGTTATACATGCTTGTTTATCTCATCCACTTGTCCGCTAGGGATTACATCACTCACAAGATGAATGTCAATACAAGGTGTTATTGTGGCCTGTTTCTACACACGGTCTCCTTTTTTGTCCGTAATTTATTTCTATACTCACACTGTCTTGGTCTCTCTCTCTCTCTCTCTCTCTCTCTGTCACCTTCTTTTGCTTCCCTAACTCTGTGTTTCATTCCCTTTTAGCTTGAGTTCTCATTTATCTCAGGTCTGGAGTGGGAATGGTGATTTTTTTTTCTACACTGGTCTACTGCTCTTTTTAATGTACAGAGCAGCTCATGTAGAAAGAAATCCTTATAGCTGTCATCACATGGCTTTAAGCTTCAGCATGAGACTGGGCACAAACAGCTGTAATAGTTTCCTGAGCCTAGGTAAAGAGGATGAGTGCTCTAAATTCATTCAGCTTAATGAAAAAAAAAATAGTCAAGTCAAATTTATTTGTATAGCGCTTTTCACAAAAGACATTGTCTCAAAGCAGCTTTACAGTAAACAACAGTGAAGGTGAACGGTGTGCATTTATCCCTCATGAGCAGCCATGGTGACTGTGGCAAGGAAAAACTCCCTTAGATGTAATTAGAAAGAAACCTTGAGAGCAACCAGATTTAAAAGGGGAACCCATCCTCATTTGGGTGACATCAAGAGTGTGATCATAAATCTTTCAACAATACAGAACACTGGAGAGTGAGAACTAACATGAGTATTGGATTATAAGATTATAAGTAATGTTCTTTCTACAGTCTTATACAGTCATTATGGTTAGTAGCTCCTAGTTTTGTGAGCTCAACATTTGTGATCATCACAGATCCAGCATCAGCTTCTCCATGCCCGAGCCTTTAAACACTCCAGGAGGTCCAATGTCAAAACCACACAGGTTGTGGGATCCAATTGAATCCAAATAAATAATAATAATAATAATAATAATTTTTATAAATATATATAAGTGCACCTTATTCAACCATGTTCAACTTCTACAGCAATTTGAGCTACAGGAGCTCATCTGCTGGATCGGACTACACGGGCCAGTCTTTGCTCCCATCAATGAGCCTCGGCCGCACATGACCCTGTCGCCGGTTCACCACTGTTCCTTTTGATAGATACTGACCACTGCAGACTAAAAACAGCCCCCAAGAGCTGCAGTTTTGGAGATGCTCTGACCAGTCGTCTATACATCACTATTTGGCCCTTGTTAAACTCAATCCTTATGCGTGCCTATTTTTCCTGCTTCGAATCATCAACTTTGAGGACAAAATTTTTACTTGCTGCATAATATATCCCACTCACTAACAGCTGCCATGATGAACAGATAATCAGTGTTATTCACTTTGAATATAATGTTATGTCATAATGTTGTGGCTGAGATCCGCAGACATTTATTAAGCATTTGTACAAGGAATCTACAGTATTAGTGCATGTAAAATGTCAGCAGGTTTTCTGAAATGACAGAGCTCTGTCCGTTTGCTTGTTTTTTTGTTGTTGTTTTTTTTACATTTATTTTTACTTCAAGTGACAGAAAATAAGTCTAGCCTGTCAAGTGAACGACTGTAGCAACTATAACAATGTAAAAGGAGCTACTTTCAGCAGACAGCAATAAATGTAACCATAAATGGATAAAAGGTGAAGGTTTTTTATATATATATATATATATATATATATATATATATATATATATATATATATATATATATATATATACACCGTATTTTTCGGACTACAAGCCGCTACTTTTTTCCCACGGAGCGGCTAATTTATGGATTTTTCCTGGGTTTTTCCCGGTTTCACAAACTTCAAGCCAAAAAACTGAACCCCATAACATTAGACCAAGGAAATTTCCGAACGGAAACGAAAAAACGCACCTACCTCTCTTCTGAGTTGCACGGAATCAGGAGAAAAAAAGTTTATTTTTTTACGCACGACGATGACAAAAGATAAACTCCCCAGAGAAATACAGTGATACCTTGACCTACGAGTTTAATTCGTTCCGTGGACGAGCTCGTATCTCAATTTGCTCTCACATCAAATCAGTTTTCCATATTGAAAATACTTAAAATGGCATTAATCCGTTCCAACCCTCAAAATGACACCCCGTTTTAATGTTTAATGGGGGTTAGAGGCGATAAGCGGAGGCGGAGGGAAAACTCGTTTTTTACTATCACTCCTGTACACTACGTATCCCTAAACTTTAAAATTTTTACTTTTTCTTCTTTGCTTATCTTAATTTTCGTCACAATCTTCCCTTTCTGGCTTTCTCAAGTTTTTGCTCGCGTTACAAAGCAAAAAAATCGACCGAGTGACCGCTCGTACCTCGGAAAACTCGTACATTAATGCACTTGTAGGTCAAGGTACCACTGTAGTTGTGAAGACAGTGAATAATGATTTACTTGGTAGGCTACGATTTAGATACAAGCCGTTGTAACGCGTTGAGTCTGACTGAAGGGAGAGCTCACTAACTCCAGTTGCAACAGAAATCATATAAGCACAGACAGGTTTCCAAAACTCGTGCTTTTTTATTATTCTTGGCAACAGCATTA
Organism: Silurus meridionalis; assembly: GCF_014805685.1. Taxonomy (NCBI): domain Eukaryota; kingdom Metazoa; phylum Chordata; class Actinopteri; order Siluriformes; family Siluridae; genus Silurus; species Silurus meridionalis. The sequence continues at coordinate 4,762,860 of NC_060905.1, read as the reverse complement.
TGGGTTGGTCAAAGAAACGTAAAAATGAGCATCAGAAAATAAAAAGGACATAATCCTCCGTCTCCACACACGCAGTAATACCGGAAGAATGCAGTGCCGGTCTTTTCCCAAAATACCGCTATGCTCCTTATAGAAGCGCAACATATTTCACCCGTTACACCGTGTGTAACGTGTCTTTTGTTAAAGCCTGTGTAAAGTTCATTAGTGTAGACACCTATCTCTCTCTCTCTCTCTCTCTCTCTCTCTCTCTCTATATATATATATATATATATATATATATATATATATATATATATATTCTTCTTCTTCTTTCGGCTGCTCCCATTAGGGGTCGCCACAGCGGATCATCCGTCTCCATACCACCCTGTCCTCTACATCTGCCTCTTTTACACCAACTACCTGCATGTCTTCCCTCACCACATCCATGAACCTCTTCCTTGGCCTTCCTCTTTTCCTCCTACCTGGTGGCTCCATCCTCAGCATTCTTCTACCAATATAATTCATGTCCCTCCTCTGCACATGTCCAAACCATCTCAATCTCGCCTCCTCACCTTGTCACCAAAACATCCTACATGCGCTGTCCTCTAATAAACTCATTTCTAATCTTATCCATCATCATCACTTCCAACGAAAACCTCAACATCTTCAGCTCTGCTACCTCCAGCTCCACCTCCTGTCTTTTACTCAATGCCACTGTCTCTAATCCATACAACATCGCAGGTCTCACCACAGTCCTATAAACTTTCCCTTTCATTTTTGCAGATACCCTACTATCACAAATCACTCCTGTCACTCTTCTCCACCCACTCCACCCTGCCTGCACTCTTTTCTTCACTTCTCTAACACACTCTCCATTACTTTGCACTGTTGACCCCAGGTACCTGAATTCCTCCACCTTCTCCAGCTCTTCTCCCTGCAACCGCACCACTCCACTGCCCTCCCTCTCATTCACACACATGTATTCTGTCTTACTCCTACTGAGTTTCATTCCCCTTCTCTCCAGCGCATATCTCCACCTTTCCAGGCTCTTCTCAACCTGCTCTCTACTCTCACAACAAATCACAATATCATCCGCAAACATCATAGTCCAGGGAAACTTCTGTCTGACCTCGTCCGTCAACCTGTCCATCACCACTGCAAACAGGAAAGGGCTCAGGGCCGATCCTTGATGCAGCCCAACCTTCACCCTGAACCAGTCTGTCGTACCTACTGCACACTTCACTGCCGTCACACCGTCCTCATACATGTCCTGCACCACCCTTACATACTTCTCTGACACACCTGACTTCCTCATACAATACCACAACTCCTCTCTTGGCACCCTGTCATACGCCTTCTCTAAATCCACAAATACACAATGCAATTTCTTCTGTCCTTCTTTATACTTCTCCATCAACATTTTTAAAGCAAATAAGACATCTGTGGTGCTCTTCCTCGGCATGAAACCATACTGTTCTTCTCTCAGCCTGGCTTCCACTACTCTTTCCCATAACTTCATGGTGTGACTGATCAATTTAATTCCCCTGTAGTTACTGCAAGACTGCACATCTCCTTTATGCTTAAAGATCGGAACCAGCACACTTCTTCTCCATTCCTCAGGCATCTTCTCACCTTCCAAAATCCTGTTAAACAATCTGGTCAAAAACTCCACTGCCATCTCTCCTAAACATCTCCACGCTTCTACCGGTATGTCATCTGGTCCAACCGACTTTCCACTCTTCATCCTCTTAATCGCTGCTCTTACTTCCTCCTTACTAATCCTATCCACTTCCTGCTTCACCAACTCCACATCATCCAACCTTCTCTCTCTCTGATTTTCCTCATTCATCAGCTGCTCAAAATACTCCCTCCACCTTCTCAACACACTCTCCTCACTAGTCAACACATTTCCCTCTCCATCCTTTACTGCTCTAACTTGCAGTACATCCTTCCCAGCTCGGTCCCTCTGTCTGGCCAATCGGTATAAATCCTTTTCTCCTTCCTTAGTGTCCAACCTCTCATACAGCTCCTCATATGCCTTTTCCTTGGCTTTCGCCACATCCTCTTAACCTGCTGCCGCATCTCCTTGTACTCCTGCCTACTTTTCTCATCACTCTGTCTATCCCACTTCTGTTTTGCCAACCTCTTTCTCCTAATGCTCTCCTGCACTTCCTCATTCCACCACCACGTCTCCTTGTCTTGCTTTCTATTTCCAGATGTCACACCAAGTACTTTTCTAGCTGCCTCCTCATCACTCCTGCAGTAGTTGCCCAATCATCCAACACCTCCTTAACACCACTGAGCCTCTGTCTGACCTCTTCCCTGAACCTCACTACACTCTTCCTCCTTCAGTTTCCACCATCTTATTCTTCTTTCAGTCCTCACTCTCCTCCTCTTCTTCTTTGCCTCCAAAACCATCCTACAGACCACCATCCGATGCTGTCTAGTTACACTGTCCCCTGCCAACACCTTACAGTCTCCAATCTCCTTCAGGTTGCATCTCCTGCATAGCACATAGTCCACCTGTGTGCACCTACCTCCACTCTTATACGTCCCCCAATGATCCTCCTTCTTCTTAAAATAAGTGTTCACCACTGCCATTTCCATCCTTTTAGCAAAATCTACCACCATCTGCCCTTCCACATTCCTCTCCTTAAAACCATACCTACCCATCACCTCCTCATCACCTCTGTTCCCTTCACCTACATGCCCATTAAAGTCTGCCCCAATCACCAATCGTTCTTCCCTATGTACACCATCTACCACTTCATCTAATTCACTCCAGAATCTTTCCTTCTCCTCCATCTCACAGCCCACTTGTGGAGCATAGGCACTGATGACATTTATCATCATCCCTTCAACTTCCACCTTCACGATCATCACCCTATCAGAAACTCTCTTCACCTCCACTACACTCTTACTGTACTCTTCCTTCAGAATCACCCCTACACCATTTCTCTTTCCATCCACACCATGATAAAACAGTTTAAATCCACCTCCAATGTTCCTGGCCTTACTCCCTTTCCACTTGGTCTCCTGAACACACAGCATATCTACCTTTCTCCTCTCCATCATATCAGCTACCTCTCTCCCTTTACCCGTCATAGTACCAACATTTAAAGTACCAACCCGAACCTCCACTCTCCTACACTGCTCCTTTCCCTGCTGTCTCTGTAGACGTCTTCCTCCTCTCCTTCTCCTCCTTCGGCCAACAGTAGCCCAATTTCCACCGGTACCCTGTCGGCTAACGGTACCTGTGGCGGTCGTTGTTAACCCGGGCCTCGACCGATCCGGTATGAAATTCTTATTTGTGATCCGTGATATTTGATTTGGCACATGTTTTTACGCTGGATGCCCTTCCTAACGCAACCCTCCCCATTTACCCGGGCTTGGGACCGGCACTAAGAGTGCACTGGCTTGTGCATCCATAATGGCTGGGTTATATATATATATATATATATATATATATATATATATATATATATATATATAGAGAGAGAGAGAGAGAGAGAGAGAGAGAGAGAGAGAGAGAGATAATTCCTAACATTTCGTGCTATTTGATGTGTAGATAAGAAAATAGTGTTTGTGTAGGTGGATATATTGTCATGAAAATGCCCCCGCACACCTGCCCAGCGTCCTACAACACAAACACACACACACAAACACACACACACACACACACACACACACACACACACACACACACACAGTACACAGATGGCACTTTCTAGATGTAGTGAAGCAGTGAGTGTGTCTGAATGCAGATTTCTCTCTCTGTCTCCTGGGACATAACCAGCATGAATGCAGGAGAGGAGGGCAGCTAGACCGAGAGAGACTTTGGGGGAGAGAGAGAGTTAGAGATGTATTAGGACAGGGGAAAACAACCTGAAACCATTAAGCCTCAGGTCCAGGGCAGGTAGTGAACAGAATTTGAATGTCATTTGTGTGAGTATGTGTGTGTGTGTGTGTGTGTATGTGTGTGTAAGTGCACAGTAGCTATTATTAATTTTACAGACTGTGCTGAAATCTTGCTGAAATGTTATTGATTGAGCTGCATGAGTGAGCAGCTCAAATTTTATTATCGGTTTCTGGTCAGGTTTTTTCTTTCTTATAACAGAGAGCTACATTAAGCCTGGGCCTCCTACCAAAATCCCAAAATATAATACAAGTAAATAGAATGCTAGCTTTCTATTCACCCAAAAGACTTTCTTTCATTCTCTGGTGGATATTGCCACAGTGCTCAATAAGTTTATATGTACAAAATGTCCAAAAACTGTGAATTACTCCAGAAAAAATCCAATTTAACATGTTTAAAGTATAATAGGAACAGTACCATGTTGGTCAGAGACTGAGGCGAGGCTGAAGGAGTGTCGGAAATCAGAGTACAATGGGTTTTATTTTCCTCTTTTGTTTGGGTCTTTTTACATTTTGCATTACGTAATTCATAAAGCCATGGTGTTATAGGAGATGGAGAGGAGAACAGTAGTTTAGAGTTTGTTTTTGCTTCTCAATTTTATTTTAAATTAAAATTTAGCTTAATGGTTTATTTCTGTGCACATTCAGCTTTGTGTTCTTTCCATACTGAAGGCGATTTACTCATATCAGTAACTTTTTGTCAGGGGTGGTCAGACTAACTGATTTCATTTTTTTACCACGTAGCTCTGCCCCTGATTCATATAATCAAAATCCAAGATTGCCATAACCCAAGACCCCTGTTACAAATAAGTCTGCAGACTCAAAAGAACCTAGATCCCAAAAGATACCAAAAGATCTCTAGGCTATGGGCGCCACCATGAAATACCATATTTTTAACCAGTCAAATGAGCAAACAAATTATTTGGCCATGTATTTTTAAGGCTATAATGCACTAAAGACACCAGTCAGAAGCTGCCAACATTCTTTTTTACCATATAAATATTCAGACATTCAATTCTTTCCCTAATGGCACACTTTTTATTCCCTGTCAGTGAGTGACAGCTAAAATGATATTGATTTACACATGCTGAAAAATGCATATGATTAGGTGTGTCAGTCACACACACATACCAAAAAAATCATTTGTCATGGTAAAAGAATGAGCATTCTAAGACCCAGGTCCCTGTAGGTGTCGAGTGGCAGGTCTGAAGATGGTTTCTCATCTGATTTCATGCTCCTGACATACTGATATGCAAGTCATTGTTGCATCACCCCATGAGTCACAAGTGCGAGGACGTTATATAGTGGGATGGGATGATTAATTGGTTAAAGAAGTTTGAATATGATTAATACACACTGATACTAGTTAATCTGTGAGTTTATAGATGTAGAAAAGGACAGATGGCTTTTTATTCTAAGTATGTTATGCTGCATAATGCAGCATTAGGGGTGATTTTCTTTTTTTTTTAAATGAAGCATGTCTCTTCCCAACCTGCTCCCTACTCTTGACACAAATCACAATGTCATCCCCCAAAAATCATAGTCCATGGAGACTCCTGTCTGACCTCGTCCGTCAACTTGTCCATCACCACTGCAAACAGGAAAGGGCACAGAGCCGATCCTTGATGCGGTCCAACCTCCACCTTGAACCAGTCTGTCATTCCTACTGCACACTTCACTGCTGTCACACTGTCCTCATACATGTCCTGCACCACCCTCACATACTTCTCCGATACACCTGACATACAATACCACAACTCCTCTCTCCATGCTTTCTCTAAATCCACAAATCCACAATGCAAAATAAAATATATACAGATATATACAGATGCTTCCCACCATATACACTGGCGATCAAAATTAGAGAACTATTTATAAACAATTGAACAATTCTGAAATAATGTCATCTTCACTGCTCAACAGTTGACAAAGTTTTTGTCCTGTCTATACCATGCTACCAGAACACCTTTTCCACAAAATAACTAAGGCATTTAAAAAAAACATTATTTTGCAGAAAACACACTGATCAAAATTAGAGAACAACAATGACAGTAGCCTGGAAAAAGATTACAACAATATTTTCTGAAGGTTACAACAGTCAATTAGTAGGAAGTGTACAGGCCTCTGCTCTGAATGACTTCAGCACATCTGCGGCCACAGGACAGCACTAGTCTCTCACACTGCTCTGGTGTGATTTTGGTCCACTTTTCTTCCAGTCTCCTCCACAGTTCGGTGACTGTAGTGGGTTTCTTGGCCATAACTTTGTCTCCAAGGATTTTCCAGAGGTTCTCTATTGGGTTGAGATCAGGACTCTGGGCAGGCCATGTCATTATTTCAATGTTTTCAGTTTCAAGGAACTGCTTTACCCGTTTTGCTGTGTGACATGGAGCGTTGTCCTGCATGAACACTGCGGGCTGATTGGGTGATGAATGCAGGGAAGGAACCATATGTTGTTGAAGAAGGTTCTGATAAACATTTGCATTCACTCTGCCATGTAGCTGTATAAGAGGCCCAACTCCTGCTGCAGAAAACATGCCCCAAACCATGACACTTCCTCCTCCACTTTTCACTGACTTCTTTACACACTCTTGGTTCAGTCTTTCTCCAGTTTGTCACCGAACATAATGTTTCCCATCGGACCCAAATAAATTAAACTTGCTTTTATCACTGAAGTGAACTTTGGAACTAAGTCTAGCCTTTTGATTCTTTCTGCTAATGAGAGGTTTGGTCACTGCAGAGTGGGCTTTCAGTCCAAATGCTCTTAAACGTCGAGACACTGTATGACGAGACAGATCCTTACCCTGTTCAGCGCTGAACTGGTGAGCAATTCCAGCTGCAGTGTGGAAACGATTGCCCATTGAGATCCTCCGCAGTATCCTGTCCTCTCTTGTATTTGTCTTCCGTGGATGACCAGCCTTCTCAGCGGACTTGAATGAGTTTGTGATGTTGTAAAGATTCAATATTCTTGGAATCACAGATTTGGAATGACCAACTTGTCTTGCTATGGCTGATAGGGTCATCCCTTTGGCCTTCATCTGGACAACCTGCTGCCGGAGGCTTTCAGTCACTTTAGAACGGCCCACCATCTTGCAGAGTCAGTGAAACTGGAAGTTAGGCTGCCAGTTAAATAGGGGTTGACAGATAATCAAGGAAATTAGCACCAGGTACCAGATTAACACCAATAACTGGGAGGTATCTGAAAGTGTTCTCTAATTTTGATCAGTGTGTTTTCTGCAAAATAATGTTTTTTTTTTTAATGCCTTAGTTATTTTGTGGAAAAGGTGTTCTGGGAGCATTGTATAGACAGGACAAAAAACTCATTCAACTGTTGAGCAGTGAAGATGACATTATTTCAGAATTGTTCAATTGTTTATAAATTGTTCTCTAATTTTGATCGCCAGTGTATATAGCATGGATGGATCCACCAGGAAGGAGGAAAAGAGGAAGACCAAGGAGGCGGTTTATGGATGTGGTGAGGGAAGACATGCAGGTAGTTGGTTTGAAAGAGGCAGATGTAGAGGACAGGGGGGTATGGAGACGGATGATCCACTGTGGCGACCCCTAATGTGAGAAGCCGAAAGAAGAAGAAGAGTAAGATTTATTCAGGCTAATGGACCGTCAGCGCATTAAGACCTTACAGAGTGTGTGAAATCAGAAAAGGTTTTTTGAATGTGGTCTGTACATTAGGAAGTTACTGCTATGAAAGCAAATGACCATCAGGCACATACAAGGAGATTTTGTTTTCCACCTTCCTTCACAAATCAGGGACTTAATAAGCTTAGGATGGGGGGATCAAATCAACAGGAGTTTAGGAAACATAATTAAACAGTCATTTAATGTGCCTCATTTCCACTGACATAATTAGAGGAGGGAAACCTAATGTCTCTCTCTCTCTATCTCTCTCCACTCCACACCCCTTAATCTCTCACTATGAGACAGTTTAGGCCTGAGGAGATCACACAGGGACAGAGGACACAGAGGAAAGACAATAAGCGATGTATTTAATGGTGAAAAGATATTTGTGGGAATATATAGTGTCTTAGACACAAGTGTAGTTTCGTCACATGATCTGATCTTTCTTTCTTTCTTTCTTTCTTTCTTTCTTTCTTTCTTTCTTTCTTTCTTTCTTTCTTTCTTTCTTTCTTTCTTTCTTTCTTATCACAATCCAGTTTCCTGTTTTAACAATTTATAAAATATCACAATAACATTTGGGACACCCAGTATATATACTAGTGATGGGAAGATCGGATCATTTTAGTGACTTGGTTTTTTAAATCTCATTTATTAAAAACGTATGAATATTTTGTAACCACACGTTTGAGGGCACACAATTGTGTAGGATGACACTGGATGTGGTAGCAATAAACTTTCCAAATGCCCCTGTGCACAAAGCCAGCTCCATGAAAATATGCTTTATATTGGTTGAAGTGGAAGATCTCTAACCTCAACCCTATTGAACAACATTGGGATGCCTCCTCACCTCACCTACATAACTACCTGACTTTACTAACACCCATGAAGCTGAATGAGAAAAAATCTCCACAAACACACTCCAAAATCATACTGCAATCACATGGTGTTCATGGTACTATCTATAAGGCAATTACCTTTATTTACTTTCTATCATTCGCTCTCCTCTATATCCCATAATCCCATACTATTCCTGCAGATAGCTTGTAAAAATGATGATGGAAAACACCATGAAGAGAAGAAATAGAGAAACATAGCGCAGTTTCTGGACAAATATGCTATTTGTTATTGTTTTCAGATATTCCCTTGTGTTCAGGTATAGCTTTCCTAGCTTTAACAAGGAAAACCAGGACTCTTTAGTTGTATACATTCATTGAACCTGTCTTAGTTGCCCAACAAAAAAGTTGATCAGTTTTCTATAACAGCATTTCCTGAAGTTTTGCTCCTCATATACTGCAGCTAAATTGACATGTCTTGACACTGTTGTATGTTTTATCCATGTATTGTTATTCTTATGAAACGTCCATGAAACAACTTTTAACCTATTATCACTTAATCATTTTTTTAGCAACTTGAAACAAGTCAACCTTCTTTTACAGTGAAAAAAAGCTGTCCTAACACCTTGACACTGGAGAGTCCTTCCATGATTATACTGTAGATTCTTCTTTGTTCAATAATAACACTATGAGTTAATTGTTAATTGAGTTTAAATCCCTGGGGTCAACTGTGAAAAAAGTAATAGAGAATGTTCTGGAGAAGTAAAGAAAAGAGTGCAGGCAGGGTGAAGTGGGTGAAGAGGAGTTGCACGAGTGATTTTGGATAGAAAGGAGGTGGTAGCTCAGTGTTTAAAGCATTGGATTTCAAAACAGAAGGTCATGAGTTCAGATCCCAGCACCACTAAGCTACAACTGCTCTTCCCTTGGGCATGGCCTATTACTTCAACTGCTCACTTGTAAGTCGATCTGGATAAGGGCGTCTACCAAATAGCGTAAATGTAGAAGGGTATCTGAAGGTAGAAAAGGGAAAGTTGATAGGATGGTGGTGAGACCTGCTGTTGTATGGTTTACCTTGACATTGACAAAAAGACAAAAGAAAGTAGAGCCGAAGGAGTTGAAGATGCAGCCAATTTCATCGGGAAGAGTGACGGTGCAGATACTACGTTTTGGAGGCAAGGGAAGAGAGGCGCATTTGAGATGGAAAGGTCATGTGAGGAACATGGGGAATATCGGGAGAGGAATGCTTAGCACGGCGGGCAGGCAGGAGGAAAAGAGGAAGGCCAAGGAGGAGATTTATGGATGGTAATTTGAAGAGGCAGATGTAGAGGATGGAGGGATATAGAGACGGTTGTGGTGACCCCTAATGCGAGCAGTGGAAAAGAAGAAGAGTCCATTATTAGTGTTAGTTTTACTATAAATCCCTGCGAAGGAGCTGTTACCATACAACAGTTTGATTTCCCTCGCAGCTGAAACTGCTGTCGAGATACAGAAAACAACCCTTCGGACCAATCAGATTGGACCATCCAGCAGCTCTGTGGTGGAGCTCTGTAGAACATGCAGTAGTAGTGTTGAGCATTGTAGTGAGCTGTAGAGAGCGTTGAGTGAACCGCGTGCACCTGTGGGAAATAAGTGTAGGGGATGAGTGCAGTACGTGGACGTGTGTTACAATAATAGATGTCGGTTGCAGCTCTGGCTGCCGAGGGAAAGGAGCGATGTTGCTCGGTTTAATTGGTTGTCTATGAAGCAGCTGTCAGATTGGCTGCTCGGCTGTAAGTCTTAATTACACTCCGTTGCATGCTGGGATGCTTACATGCTCGCTGAGCAGCCATGGATCTTTCTCTTTTAATGGGGGAGGATCTCTCTTATTCTTTCCCTCTCTTTCACACTTCATACTTCTAGCTGTCTATAACAGGTTTGCATAACGCTATCTTTCAATGAATAGATATAAATAGATGTCTAGGAGTTTTGCTTACACTATTGGAATGTCTCTCCACTCCCTTACTCCACCCCCTCTCTCTCTATCTCTCTCTGTCACTCTCTTTTTCAGTTCATACTCATAGCTGTCTATAACAGGCTTGCATAATGATACCTCTCTGTGAATAGATATAAATAGATATATATAGGAGTTTTGCTTACATCATTGAAACTTCTCTCTGCTCTCTTACTCCATCTCTCCCTCTTTGACTCTCTATCTTACTCCACCTCTCTCTCTTTCTCCATACTCATAGCTGTCTAAAACAGGTTTGCATAAGAACACCTCCCAGTAAATATAAATAGATATTTCTGAGGGTTTTTTTTTTGCTTACACCATCGAAACATCTTTCTGCTCTCTTACTCTATCTTTCCCTCTATCTCTTTATCTCTCTCACTCTATCTCTCCATGCTCATAGCTATCTATAACAGGTGTGCATAAGGACACCTCACAGTGAAAAGATATGAATAGATCTCTGAGTTTTGCTTACATCACTGAAACTTCTCTTTCTCTTTCTCTTTCTCTCTATTCTCTCACTTCATCTCTCTTTCTCACCCCACTCACTCTCCATACTTCTAGCTGTTTATGACATGTTTGCAAGAGGACACCCCTAAATGAATAGATAGAAATGTCTATGATTTTTGTTAACTTATTTGAAACTTCTTTCTCTTACTCCATCCATCCATCCATCCATCCATCCATCCATCCATCTTTCTCTCTCCCACTCCCACTCTCATACTCCATCTCTCTCTCCATTCTCATGTGTAGAGTGTGTGAGAGCAATTTTTTTGCCATTCTATTCACAATTTTTTCTGTAAAACATCTCGGATTAATCTAGTGTGTGTGTGTGTGTGTGTGTGAGTTTGTGTGTGCAGCATGGCGTCTCCGAGCGCGAGGCTGTGTGAGAGTTTGACTCGCCGTCACATGTGCAGGGCGAATGTGTAGAAGAGCGTGTGTTAGCAGTTGGAGATGTGATGGGGCATGAGAATATTTTCTCTGCCTCCTGTATGAATAGTGTTATCGCTGTTTTTTTTTAATCTTGACAAAGTGTTTAAACTGATCCAGAAATGAATTGTTTTGAATGCCTGTATACTGATTCCCCTCCTTTTATAAGTAATGAGGCAATAATGAAAGAGCTGTCTCGGTACGGGCGAACCGTCCCGCTCGAAAGTCCCCACTAGTTAAGCACTTGGTGTCTTTCAGAAGAAAAGTTTTCATGGTTTTAAATGAAGGTCAGGACTGATGGTTTCGACTATAACATTTTTGTTTTCACTGATGCAGAAAATCTTTTTCGTGCCTGTACTGAAAGACAGAGTGACTTTGGTGTTTCCAAGCGACCGGGGCAAGACGCAGCTGAGCCTGCTGAAACCGTTTCCCCTGCAGCTACAGCTCGGCCTGCTGCTGAACACCCCACTAATGCTGCTGCACCAGAGCCTAGGGAGGGTGAGCCCCAAGCTCAGACTGCAGCCAAGAGGTCCACCAGCGACATATCCACCCCAGAGAAGCACTGCTTGGTCAATCCGGACCAGGAGAAGCACTGCTCGCCGAACCGGACCGGGAGAAGCCCTGCCAGGCTGAACTGGGCCCAGAAAAGCACTACTTGGGAGGATGGGATCAGGGGAAGCTGAGTAAACTAAAAAGTCACAATGGACTCTGGAGCAGTGCTGGAGCTGCCTGCACTGGCAGAGGCAGGCACAGGGGTGCAGAGCTGTTGCCAGAAGACACTGGTCACTAGACCAATGCAAGGGGACGGGGAGACGTAGGGATGGAGAGGAGCCCCTGTTTAAAGGGACTAAAAGAAAGAAACAAGGCAAGGGACAAGAAAAAAGCAGGAAAAGAAAGAGATGAAGGTGGAGGAACCTGAATCAGACAACGACATGCAAGGTCAGATTCAGTTTTTAATCTAGACTCACAGGAGGAACCATTAAACATAGTATATAGCGATAAGGGCATAAAAGAGTTTTTAAGAACCACCAAGTGGCAGAAAATGAGTTTTTTTGGACCATAAACAGTTTGGCCATGATATAAAACATTTTAGAAGAGAAGAAGCTTTTACAGATCAAGAAATGTTTACACTGAAAAAACTGATAACGAAGGTCAATAGGGAAAATTTAGACTGATAGAGTGTGTGGTGTGATTTACTTTGAGTTTTTTAGCATTTGCTTGTTTTACTTCAATTCATTTTAATAAACAAAATCCAATTGTGAGTTTTAAAATAAATCGGAGCAAGGGAACAAAGAAAAAGAGCAAAACTATATGAGCTCATAAAGCAGAAACGTGTTGGTGTTGCTATTCTGCAAGAAACCCACAATGATATCAGTAACGCTGCTGACTGGGTGAAGGAGTGGGACAGGTCGGCAATTTTAAGTCACAGCACACCTTGCGGTCTAATCGCAATTTATTCCCGTTTCTTACACTGTAGAAGATTTTTTTTAAAGGGGAGGCTTCTAGAAGTGAACGCTTTTTATAAGAATAAGGTTTTTGTTTTTATATGTGTGTACGCTTCCACCAGTGCAGTGGAAAGAATAAGTTTTTTTTACACAAACTTAACAATGTTATTTTAAACTGCATAAATAAGAAAAGTACACACTTCCATAGACAACACGCTCTCCCTGGCAAGTGTTTTATTTTTCCAATAGGCATCTCAGACCACTGCATGGTACAGTGTACTATTAGTAAAAAGAATGTAAAACCTAAGAGTGCCTACTGGCATTTTAATACTGCACACAACAGCACAGGGGGGCGCTGGTTCGCTCACGCCTTAAAAGCGTCACAGAGAAAGTACTTCTTCAGTCTAGAACAAAAGAATGGACAGAAACGATTCATGCATGCTGTGCGAATAGAATCAGGGGATCTCATGTCAGTGCCTACTGTAATTCGCAAGCACACATATAGCAGTGAGAGGTCAGGGGCACAGGTAGTGGAGGAGAGCTTCCTCAAAGACCTGCCAAATCTCTCAGAGTCAGTGGCCAGGGAGTTAGACAGGGAGCTGACACTGGCTGAGCTTCAGGAGGCTCTCCAAGGCATGGAGAATGGGTGGGCACCAGGTATAGATGGTCTCCCTGTTGAGTTCTTCAAGGCATAGGGCAGGACGTGCCAGAGGTCCTACAGGACAGTGTGAAGGTTGGTCAGATCCAATCGAGCTGCAGGAGAACCGTCCTGACTCTGCTGCCAAAAAAGGGAAACCTGACCCAACTGAAGAACTGGCACCCGGTGTCACTACTGTGCACTGGCTGCAAGCTGCTGTAAAAAGAATTAGCCTCGAGACTGACGAGCAGATCATTCACCATGACCAGACATATTGTGTGCCTGGCAGGTCAATATTTGACAATGTATACCAGAAAAAGGCTTTTGACCGGGTTGAGCATGAATACATGTGGAAGGTGCTGGAACAGTTTGGGTTCAACCCTGGTTACATAACCATGATCAAGGTGTTGTACAGTGAAATTGAAAGTGTATCGAAGGTTAATGGTGGTTTATGTGCCCCTGTCAGGAATACTGTACACTCTAGCTATAGAACCTTTTTTAATCAAACCAAGAAGTCATCTTTCTGGTTTTAATATTCCACACGCTAATGCTTTACTCTACCGGTCAGCATATGCAGATGACCTGGCTGTAATGGTGGGATCCCAGTCTGATATGAATGTTTTAATTGATGTTTTAAAAGACTTTGAGATTTTATCTTTAGCAAAAGTAAACTGGGAAGAGATTGAAGCAGTTTTAGTTGGGGAGTGGGAAGGAGGCCTGGTGTGGAAAAGAGGTGGTTTTCAATACTTGGGTGTTTACCTGGGGAGTCATGAGTTTTTAAATAAAAACTGGGAAGGCACTGTAGAGCACATCAAGGGCAGACAGAGCAGGTGGAAGCAGCTGGTTCTAATGATGTCCTACAGAGGGTGAATGCTGGTCATCAACAATCTAGCAGGGACTTCTCTGTGAAACACGCTGGCATATGTGGATCTGCCGCTAAAACTGCTAGCGAACATCCAGGTCCTGCTCTTGGACGATTTCTGGGATGGTCTGCATTGGATTCCACAGAGTGTTCCCCATTTGCCCAAGGAGGAAAGCAGGCAATGGCTCTCGCCAGCAGAAATCATCTTCATCCAGAGACTCTAAACAGGCTCTGGAACCTGGTATGGAGAACAGCAGCCAGTGGGCTTTTGCACATGGTGAAAGAAATGGGGCTCGACAAAACTCTGTTTTTAATGGACACAAGCACGCTGGATGTGTCTGTTCTTTTTTCGGCTGCTCCTGTTAGTGGCGATCCACAGCGTATCATCTGTCTCCATACCCCCTGTCCTTCACATCTGCCTCTTTCACACCAACTACCTGCATGTCTTCCTTCACCACATCCATAAACCTTCTCCTAGGTCTTCCTCTTTTCCTCCTTCCTGGAGGCTCCATCCTCAGCATTCTTCTATTGATATACCCCATGTCCCTCCACTGCACATGTCCAAACCATCTCAGAGGTGTATGTGCCAAATAATTAATTTTATTTTAGAGAGGGCTAAAATGGCCATATACCTAAGCAGAAACAACAAAGTAGCTCAAAATGCTGACTGTGATGCCATCAGAATCTTCTCCCGACTAATACAATCAAGGATTTTCCATGATTTGAATTTTTATGAGTATGGGGGACCTGAAGATGTTTGAGGTGGTGTGGTGTTGTGGAGAAGCTCTCTCTTTCTGAAAATGAGAAAGAATTGCACTTTACACCAGAAGTGAACTAAATGCCCCCCCAGACTAAGGGGTCAACCTTATACAATATGGTATATAACATGACTTAAATAATAATAAATCGTAAAAGATTGTCAAAGTAAAAAAACTCTCTCTCTCTGTCTCTCTCTCTCTCTCTCTCTCTCTCACACCATCTCACACTCATCCACACATCCATCCCCATAGCCATCTATAACAGGATTGCATAAGGACACCCCTAAATTAATAGATATAAATAGATATCATAGTTTTGCTTACATCACTAAAACTTCTCTTCCTACACTTCTCCTCTCTCTCTCTCTCTCTCTCTCTCTCTCTCTCTCTCTCTCTCTCTCTCTTCCTGCATAAATGCACATAAGACAAAGAGAAAATATGGAGCAAAAGAAGCTTTTCAAGCCTCATGTTTTATTCACTACAGATACCTGCAGATTTTAGCCTCTCTTTCAGACACACAGCGAATCTAATGTTATCCAGTCGAATTGCAGATTCCTAAATCAGAGGCAGAGCAGATATATGCAGATTTTGCTCACCGCTGCTCGATCCAATTTCCGGCTCATTTCATGTCTGCCTTTGCTGAATTGAAGCACTAATTCACAACACACTTAAACACCAATGAAGCAACAATTAGGTGGACCTTCTTGTGAGTCAGATATCCGGGGCACAGACATGCCACGGGTCATTTCCCATTTCCCTCGAGACACTTTTTACTGCACCCGAAGGCATGGCGTGATTAAGTGCGAAGTCATTTGCCTGCCTTTTTAAATGTTTTATTGTTCCTTCCCGCCTCCTAGACTCGATCGCTCTGTTTTATGAGACCTTCAGCAAACGATTGTCTTTTGTGAATAGTAATGGAAATCAATAAAATTGTAGGAAGAATCAGAAGAAACAGCTGGATGGAATATACAGGACTGGGGAGGAATATGAAGGATCAGATTTAATTAGAGGGGAAAAATGTTGGTATACTTATAATTAAGGCTTAATTTTGTTCTTATATGGATTGTAGAACGGATATGAACGTTTATCGTATATATATATATATATATATATATATATATATATATATATATATATATATATATATATATATACTGTTTATATGTACATGAAGCAGTTATGTGATACGATTCACCCCAATAACGATGCAGTGCGATACGATTTCTATTTAATTCTATTTGATTCAAATTTAATGCTATACGATGCAATGAAAAAAATGATGCAATGCAATTGATACCGATACAGATCATTAGCTTTTCTTTGGTTCTGAAACAGCAAATCATCAATTTACTTAAGTGCTGAGGTGGTGACGAGAGAATTCGTTTGAGAAACGGTTCAGGGTTCAACGCTTAAATTGATCTACGTGTAAAATATCAGTCACAAATTATTGGTCACTTTCTAAATAATAAAAGTATATTATTTTATATGTATAAAACACGCGTGGTGTTCACTGTTCGCTAGTTTCACTTTTCTTACCCCGTGTGCGTTCGTGGGTTCTTGGCTTTGTTCTGCCGATCGGTTTATCGCCAATGCAGTTAACACACGGACAAGAAGCTCTGGAGATCACAACACTTGGTTTATCGAACATCAGAAGGTGAAACTCACACTTCAGCCACAGCGGATTAAACAGTGCATCTCATCTCTCTCTATACTCTCACAACTCTCACCAATTCCAATTGGTCACACACTTCCTACATATAAATAAGTAGTTTTGTCAACACAAATGCCAACTTGTATCCGATGCACACTTTATAAATCAATGCATCACAATGATCCCTTTGGATTTTGTAACCGTGTAACCATGTCTTAAATCTCATGTCTCCCAGCCAATCAGGGCTCAATTGATAATAATAATAATAATAATAATAATAATAATAATAATAATAATAATAATAATAATAATATGACAGCATTGTTGATTTGTTGTTTTTGATTGGTCCAATGTTGAATATTTTTCTATAATAGCGCCCCCTGATGATTGGTCCTGGCTGTCTAATTTCTAATATAGACTTACTAATATGTCATTGTTTCTATAGCAACAACTTTATCAGAGACCTGCATGGACACTTGACATTATTGAATTTAAGAAAGAAACATACGTAGACATTTATTTAATGATTATAAAAAAAAAAATCTCTGACTGCAAAAAAAAAAAAAAAAAAAGACGCTAAGTGCAAATATCTAGAATTTAGTTAAATTAATCTCAAATGTTTTATTATGCGATTATAATAAACCACATAAAGGATCACGAACCCTCTTGATGATGGAAATGGTTTGCGTATAGAACAAAAGCTTGAAATGGGTACAAATGTTTCGAAATAGGTTTAATAATCATGTATTTCGTTTATTGTAATCCTGTAGTAGGAAATTCTAGCGTGACTGTGTTGAGGATATGACGGTTTTCTTTCAGCGTACAGCAACCTCTTTGTAACATTTTGTAATTTTATTCATTTTTTATTTTATTTCGTCTGTTGTGAAGAAATCTAAAACGTGAATGAATACAATAGATATAATGACAGCTTTTAATTTCATTTTGTCTTCAGTTGTCAAGCTGCTGTACAGAAACACAGCATGCTTTTTTTCTCAACTCGAAATCTGAAACTGAGTGTTTAGAGTAAACAAAAACCTGATCCAAACAGAGCAGACGATGGCTAAGCCTTTCCTGGGCCTGGAAAGCACTTGGATGGAGGACTGCTGGAAAATACCAGGTGCTGGAGGATGAGGTGGTAAAGACTTTGTGCTACTATTTAGACAGCTGTGGATTCCAATCCATCCTGGCATTGCCAAGCTGTCTCTTTTGGACCCTTGATCAAGACCCTCAACCTTCATATGTTCATTTTAACTGTCAGTTCCAGTGGATTAGCGTGTTTGCTGAACGATTAGAGATGTAAATGCATGCCTGCTGTGCAGCAAAATGTTTGTAATAGTTGGACGGATATAGATTGGTCTGGACATCCAGTTAAACCACAGATGCGATCTTGTGTGATGATTTAAGAGCGGTTTGATCGCAGGAGCCTCAAAATGGGACGTAGTGTAATCATTAATGAAATTCACACGCATTTCAACCTGAAGTGGGAGTGGCCTAATATCAATTTCTGTATTTGGATCTCAACTTAAAGTGGGTGTGGCCTAATATCTACAGGATATCCTTAATTGCACTTCAAGCTGATGTGGGCATGGAGCTGTATGGCCTAGAGCTTTGTTTTTCTCCAGTTTTATTGTATTCTCTTTGAAGAATAAAAGAAATATGAATAGTAACTCTGTGCCTCCAGGGGAAACTGGTAGTAATGTCAGTATGGAAAGGAAAGTTAAGGAAATGTAAGGAAATGTAAGAGAAAGAAAGAAAGAAAGAAAGAAAGAAAGAAAGAAAGAAAGAAAGAAAGAAAGAAAGAAAGAAAGAAAGAAAGAAAGAAGGAAAGAAAGAAAGAGAGACAGACAGACAGACACTCCCTTGGAGACTTCAACAAAAATGCAAAAAAAACCCAGCCACAGCAGCGGGTATTGGCAAAGTCCCCGACCTCATCACTCATCACAGCTGCATTTTAATGCCTTCATCATCATTCCTCTATTCTTTCCTCTCCATCTCTCCATCTGTCTTCATTTAGTACCTCTCCACTCTGCCCTTCATGGGCTATAAAGTTTCCCAAAAACACTGACAGCTTTCATCAGGAAGCCTCTTCATGTACACTTACAATTACATCAACTGGCAGTGTTGGACAGTAAGGAAGTAAATGTAATTCGTTACTGTACTTAAGTAGCTTTTTTGTGTATTTGTACTTTACTGAAGTATTTCCATTTGGGGAGACTTTTACTTTAACTTCACTACATTTCATAGTCAAATATCGTACTTTTTACTCAAATACTATATCAGACGCTGGTTTTTTTGGGGTTAAAAATGTCACTGGTCAAACACGCAGCAATCCACCAATCAGGGTCAAGCGCACGTTCTGTTTTAAACTGGTTTTAATTGGTGCTTGGTGCATCTACTCATTACCGACATACAGTTCAGCATCAGTTCAAGCAGAACATTTAGAGAGAAATAAATGTACATTTGGATACTTTAAGTGAATTGAAGGCAAGTGAAAGTTTTTAAGTGAAAGTTTGAAGGGGAGCACTTTTACTTTTACTGGAGTCATGTTTTATCACGTGTATCTCTACTTTAACTCAACTACGGGGTTTGTGTTCAGTACTCTGTCCACCACGGAATCACGGAGCAACCTATGGGAAGCGGTGGTACGAGAGGGTTCAACAAATAAGGCAAAGCACACAAAATATTTTTTAACAAAGTGAACTCAAAGACAGGCGCTGAAATGTTAAAGGTTGACGTTTATTCTTTTTTGGCCACAAATCAAAAACGTGTCATGCTCACTTGTCACAGAAAAGAAAAAGAAAAAAAACAACCAACCAAACAAACAAAAACCAAAAGCTCAGTCCGTACATCGGCATCGGCGTTGCAGCCCGCGGGCTTTTCTCAGCACATTATGTGAATAATAACACTATGAAGATTGAAATGTAAAAAAAAGAGGAAAATAAGTCTAAGCTCCAATCATGGTCATGTCCTTTCTTTCAGTTTGAGGGTTTATATGTATATACACGCACTTTTATGGTAAATATGTAATGCACAAGAGTGTTTTGTGTGTGTGTGTGTGTGTGTATGTAAGTGCTAGCCTCAGTCTCCAGAGGTCTTGATGACCTGGAACAGCGTGACGTTGTAGAGCACCTGGTGGCCGTTGTTCCAAGTGTAGAGCACACGCTCACGTGGGTTGTAGTCCATCATGGAGATGTGCGAGTACTGGTTGTGGAACGGAATGTCCGTGTACTCGTAGGTGGACGTGTTGGTGTAGTAGGCGAAGTAAATTTTGGCGCCGGCCAGATGCGAGTTGGTGACGTAAAGCGTTCCGCAGATCATGAAGGACTCGCCGGCGCTGCGCTTCGGGAAGCCCGTGTCCCACGTCTGCAGGATTTCCAGGCTCTCGGGCTGCAGGCGACTGATGACGATGTTGCCTGCGTTGGCGATGGTGGTGTAGACGACCCACAGGCCGCTCTCGTCTGCCATCAGGTCGATATCGGATGATCCGCCCCACGAGTATGGGAAGGTGTTGTTATACCCGGCGCCGCTCAGACTCCGCTGCACCAGGACGCTGCGTGAACGGAAGTGGTACTTGATCAGGATGTTGCTCTGATACTTGTTGTAGTAGAGCGAGCCGTTGTAGACCACGTGACCTGTCCCAGCCCAGGGGTGAGGCAGAAGGTGCTGAACGAAGTTCTGACCTTTCATGAAGTCGCTCAGGGTGCGGTACTCGAGCACACGCCGCCCTTTGAAGTAGCCGTCCATTGACCACACCTTGAAAAAGAAAAAAGAAAGTCAGAAAGAGCCGTGAGCGGACGACAGTAAACGGCGAGATATTAAAATGGATGAGGATGGAAAATGAACTAGAGAGCAGAGTTATGTGATGGCAGCAAAAGCGCAAAAATTAAATTGGATTCAATTTTTTTTTATTTGCTCCTCTGTGGGACAGACACTTTCAATAAAGCAGTCATTAGGTTGATTAGCTGGGAAGAAAAAGGTTTCAGCAGTCGTAATGATCGACTCAGATGTGCATTTCAGGGCTTTCTCAGCACGGGTTAGTTACGCAGAAAGATGTGTGGATTTGATGCTGTAACAGGGGTCCAATAATAAGGTCAAACAAGGTCAAATGAGGCGAACAGCTACCACTGCTGGGTCTTTACACAATGCTTTCAGCCCAGTTTTAAGTTGCTCTGAAAAACAGCATCTGGACTGAATTTTTTGGTCTTTTGTTTAAATTTTATTGTATACCATATATGTTATTCTTGTGCTAAATAAATAAATAAATAATAAAAAAAATTGTGTTAACTATAAAAAGATCCAAATTCAGTAATTTAGTAAAACAACAACAAATGCAACAACTGCTGTTGTTTAAAAGTCAAGTGAAGTTAAGTTTATTTCTATAGCGATTTTCACAGCAGACATTGTCTCAATGCAGCTTTACAGAATTTAACACTTAAGGTGAACGATGTGTGTTTATCCCTAATGAGCAGTCATGGCGACCGTGGCAAGGAAAAACCTTGGGAGGAACCAGACTCAATAGTGGAACCCATCCTCATCTGGGTGACATCAAGAGTGTGATTATAGTCTTTAATCAATACAGAACACTGGAGAGTGAGAACTAACATGAACACTGAAGTGTAAGATTATAAGTAATGTTCTTTCTACAGTCTTTTACAGTCATTTGTGGTTATAAAACTAGGAGCTACTGAGCAACTCATAAAACAGCTCAACATTTGCAATCATCACAGATCCAACAGCAGCTTCTCCATGCCAGAGCCTTTAAACACTCAAAGAGGTCCAATGTCCAAACTCCATAAAAGAAGAAAATGGGATTGAAATTGAACTTTTCTTTTAATATCTTTTGACAGGTGTTTATAAATGTTATGTCTGATCAATGTATATATAGTATTTGGCAGATGCTCTTAGCCAAAGTGACTTTTAATGTATCTTATACACTGAGCAGTGATAGGGTTAGGGGCCTTACTCAGGGGCCCATGAGTGACAGCTGCACGCGGCTGGGATTTGAACTCACCACCTTGGGATTTATAGTTAATAACTTAACCTCTAAGCTACCACCTCCCGGTTGCATTTGTTTTTGGCAGCCAGAAATTTAGTTTTTTAACGTTTTTGCTAGAAATGTACTTAAAGTCTAGAGAACAAGAAAGAAATGAAGTAGGTTTAAAAAAAAAAAAATACAAAGGACTAAGATTCGAAAAAGTGCACAGATACCATGTTCTTATTAGAATAGAAGTGTAGCCTATCACCTGTGGTGTCTCTAACTGTGATGTGTGTGTGTGTGTGTGTGTGTGTGTGTGTGTGTGTGTGTGTGTGTGTGTGTGTGTGGCACATCCTTTCTCTCTCTGTATGTATATTCCTGTGCTCTACGCTCCACTGCTGCTGTTGCACCATGACCTTTACCAGCTCACAGCAGCAAATCAATCCTGTTAGCGTCTTTCTCCTCCTCACGCTCCATGCTTCCTGCTCTCTCTCTTCCCATCTCCTCCTCTCCCTCTCTCTCTCTCAGCATGCATCCCATGGAACTCCTCCCAGACCTTTTCTCTGTTTATTTCTTATCCATATCCATACAGTTGGAGGCTTTCGGAAGACCGAGACGTCACATGTGGCTGGAGTTTGTTCCTCGTATTCGTCCTTCACGCTGTAATGAGGTCCCATTGAGAAATCGCCAACTCTCTTTTCATCTCCCTGTTTTCCACTTCCCCCAATTCTAATCCCCACTTTTTTTTTATCTCCTGCTGAGATCTGGAGCATGATATTTCCACAGTTCCAGCAGCAGTCATGTATGTCTGAGACAGCTAGGCGTGGTGTATTGATGTGTGGTATGACAGGAATACGGTGCATAAAGTGTTGTTTTTAAAGGGGTCCTTTTTTTTTTTTTTTTTGGAGCCCTGCGGTTAGACTGCGGTCTCGTCTGTCTCGGTGTATCTTACTCTTCAGCGGGCAGACTCCATGACAGTGTGACCGGTCCAATCGATCGTGCTATTAGCACAAATTCCTTTAGGCATATTTTGACTCATGCATTTGATACAATGTTTCACCATATCATTGTGCCAGAATGAATACAAATCCTGTTTATATGACATTTACGCCATTTGGCAGACGCCCTTATCCAGAGCGATATACAATGATCCCGGTTATACAGCTAAGCAATTGAGCGGTTAAGGGCCTTGCTCAGAAATG
This sequence comes from Silurus meridionalis, assembly GCF_014805685.1. Classification (NCBI taxonomy): domain Eukaryota; kingdom Metazoa; phylum Chordata; class Actinopteri; order Siluriformes; family Siluridae; genus Silurus; species Silurus meridionalis. Next base: position 4,740,053 of record NC_060905.1, on the reverse strand, counting down.
GGAATTCGGATCCATGAAGTCGATCAGAACATCTTATCGATCAGACTCTAACATCTTATCCACTAAACTGTTTACATTTACCATAAATTTGAGCTGTTTATCGTTTTTACGGCATTTCGCAGACACCCTTATGCAGAGTTTGGCAGGTCTACATACATTTGAGCTGGGATTTCAACCCATGATCTTCTAATCAGAAGTCCAATATCATATCCACTGAGCTGTTACATTTACCATGCATTTAAGCTGTTTACCATACATTTGAGCTGCCGTGATTTGAACCCATGACCTTCCGATCAGAAGTCCAACATCTTATCTATTGAGCAACCATTTCCCAGCTACATATGACATTCACATGATATGCAGCCATCACGATTAAATCGCCTTTAAATACTAAAATGGCTGTAAAATATTTATTTTTAGTAAATTAACAATAAAAAAAAAAACATGGATGGTGAACTATTGATATGACGACATGGAAACTCTTCGCTTGCTGAAGAAGTGTATGTAATCTTGAAAGTGACTTGACCCAAAGTCATTTATTTGGTTCATTCTGCTGAAATGCCTCGTTGGATCCCCAGATTTGAACCATCGTAGAAGATAAATCTTGCTCTCCTTTCCTAACTTCTCCTCCTCTCGACACCTGCGTGTTTCGTGCATCTCGAGTGCCACGATTATCTCCTGATAGGGATTATCTGCCTAAACGCTGATTTCGATCTCATCTTATGTAATGTTATGCAGGCATAAATCCATCCGTCTTGCAAAACTAAAAACCCTCCAAACACAGGAAATGTGCAATAAGCTGATTCACAGCGATAAACAATGTTCGTCTGCTAAGTGAAAAGCTGGGTCTTGGATTAATACCTGAGAGTCAAGAGAAGTTAAATATTTTGAATAATAAAATAAATGTAATTCAGTTTTATTTTTGTAGTCGTGCTACATTGGATTTTGTCCCAAAGCAGAGATATATACTTTGTAATGTATATGTTTATCCCTAATGGGCAAGCCAGGGGTAAAAAATTCATTAGATGGTATGAAGAAGAACCTTGAGAGAAACCAGACTAAAAAAGAGAACCCATCCTCATACGGGTAAACAAGTCAAAAAGTTTTGAGATTAGCTTAATTTACAAGAAAGTACTGTAAGTATTTTCACACTATCACCTGCAAAATAGTCCCCTTGCACAGCAATACAGTGCTCCAGGTGTTCCTGTCACTTCTGGAATGTGTCCTGGAAGTCTTATTTTTGAAGCACCTTCTGCCATTTGTGCTGAATCCAAATCTGGTGAATAGGGTGGGGGGACGTGAGATCACGTGGATTATTCTCAGACGATCATCATGCACAAGTTGGCAAACGGTTTCAACGTTTTCGAGGGTTTAGCTCATTGAATGTCTTTCTGATTTCTTGTCTTCCCGCGATGTTCTTCTGCTGTTCAAGAACACGTGCCACTCAAAACGCCTCGAACGGCTCGTTGCAGCATGACAATGTCAAACGTATCTTGAGTCAAACTTCTCTGTGGCATATTTGCCGAATTTCACGCAGAATTCCATGTTTGCTCTGTTCTAACTTGCTGTCCTTGATGGAATTGCAGACGTGGTAACGCAGGTGGGCAGAACAGCACCAGTTTAAGTTAGTTACTACTATGTCGCACAACCTTCAGAGGTAGTCGCTGCAAAACAAGTGATTTTTGTAGCTCTCCATGAGACTTCGGCAGGGAGTCCACAGGGAGTCTGGCCCGCTCTGTATGAACAAACTGCTCCAGTTGTCTCAGGCTTAAAGGGCTGCCTTCTCCAGACTGCATGTTTTCACAGGTGTTTAATAGGATTCAGAAAAGGAATCACACATTGCCATATCAGAATAATCCAAAATATTGGACTTGACCACTCATGGGCTTTTAAATGGATGTTTTTGGGACGTTATCATGTTCAAAGACCCATGAGCTACGCTGAGACGGAGATTTGTGACTCCGGGTAGTACGTAGTTCACAAAATTGCTTCGTAGTGTTGAGATTTCATTGTGTTCTTCATGATTTAAAGCTTCTTGTGTGCAGATGCAGGAAAAAACTAGCGACGCTCCTCCATGTTTCACAAAAGGTTTTGCAGTCATTTCTATGAAAGCTTCATTTTTGCATTTTTGCAGAAAATATTAGTGTTATTCAAATTTATATTACTATTTATTCAGATTCCTTTATGGGTGCCAACAAATTTCTTCAGATCTGTGTGTATATAAGATTTTTTTTTTATAAGAAAAAGCAGATCTTTTTTTTTTTTTTAATTATTATTTATTTAATAAAAATGTATAATTTATTACCTGGATTTAAATGATTGAATCATGATTTAGAAAAAAGTTCCAATTCAGCCAAGCTTTCTGTTTTCAACACAGCATCTCTTTGTTCCTTTGCTCGCTCCCCATTTTTTTTGTATTTCGTTGCCCTATTTTTCACTCCTCTTCTCTCCTTTTTTATTCTCCCCCCTCCTCATCTATTACCCCCGTCTTTGTTCTCGTCTCCCCTGCAGTAGTTATTTTGGGTTGCTTGTTATGTGCAGGGCCCGGAAGGAGAAAAGCTTTACTACATCATCTGGCGTGAAGTGCTGTGTCAGGCTGCAGTGGAGCTGCTGCTAATTATGGCAAACTTTAGCCGAAACAAGTTGCTAATATCCAGCTCTGTGATGGAGCGATTAATCAGGCTCGGACAGGAGGGGATATACAGAGAGAGAAAGAAAGAGAAAGCGAGGGAATGTAAACAAAAAAAGCAAGGGATGGCGAAAGAGATGGAGCGAGTGGAGGAGAGGAGGAGGAGAGACGGCCATGTATCAGTGACTCAGCTCTCTCCATGCGGGAGAACAGCTTCCCAGCGTCCGTGACTCAGATTCTGTGGGAGACTCATTAGGTGTATGTGTGAGTGAGAACGTATGTGGGCATGCGTGTGTGTGTGTGTGTAATCGCACGTGCGAGGGCTCTTTTGGTCTGTGGAGAGTCCGAGCAATTGTCATATGACTTGCAGGACGGAGGAGCGTTTTTAATCTCGCTTACCCTGTTATCAGAGCTGGGAATCATGGTGTCTGTCATCCAGGAGCCAAACCGAGAACCTGAGGCGCGGATGGTGATGGGGTTACTCACGCCTGTCAGCTTCCCACAGCCTGGATTTGTAACACACACACACACACAATCACAAAGACATGCTGTTATCTGTCTTTTTTATCTGTTTCAAACAAATCTGGTCATTACGAATAGCATATTTGCATTCTCTCAAATCTCTAATGTGCACCAACCAAAGCACAAGGAAGGTTTAAATTTGCACAGTTAATTATACAATACAATAATACAATAATAATAATAAGATATAAATATATATCTTTAAGAGATCCCAAGTATATTTTTTGGTTATACAACATAAGTTTCACAATGCAAGGTATACAAGTCAATGTTGTATCTTGCTAAAAGTGTTATATTTGTCTAATGGAGAAACATTATAACCTGCAGAAATAATGATAAAATAAATGTTTTTCTGCCTATAGCTCCAGTATATCGACACCTCAGCCTGGGGTCAGACATTGCTAGTTATATGCCATAGTGATAAGGACATGATATAGTTTGTAATCAAATTCTGTCAAAATGTCTCAAAAAATGTCTCGGAATGTCTGATGTGGGAACGAAACCTTTTTCCTCCCCTTTCCAGACTGAAAATAAGTTTAACATACTAGAATTTTAGATGTAAATAACATATTTAAAAAAAAACATATTTTAGTTCAGAAAAGCTTGTACATTTCTGAACTATATATAGTAATATATAATAAAAACAAAACACTATAGTCTAAAAAAATAAAAAATATTTAAATAAAAGCTTTAATTCAGTTTCTACCAGAAATACTAACTAAATACATGCACATTATGTCTACAAAATTATTGGGACATCTGACTTTTCCGCTAAATTGTGACTACAAAGGTGCACAATTGTAATGTGTCTTACGATGCGGTAGCATGAAATTATTCCTTCTCTTGAACTAGAAGCCCCTGGAAGCAAGCTCCATGAAGATAAGGTTTGTATGAGTTGGAATGGAAGATCTTGAATGGCCTACTGTAGAGCTCTGACCTCAACCTTATTAACACCTTTGAGATGAATGTGAACGCTGACTGCACCCCAGGGCCTCCTCACCTCACCTACATCAGAAGCTGACTTTACTAACAACCTTGTAGCTCAATAAAGCTCACGGAAATCTCAATCAAAATCTAGAGTAACATCTTCCCAGAAGAGTGGATGTTTATTATAACAGCTAATGAGGACTTTATGTGGAATTGGATGCTCAAAAAGCACATACCAATCTTATCATTTTGATCTCTATAGTGTATTTTGTTCTAAATGCACGCACAATATGTACTTTCATTGTAACGTTTTGACTCCACCTCTTCCAAGTGCATGCTAGCAGATTGTGTTGAGTTGATTTGTTTTAGATTTTCATTCATGCGAGATTTCACACCGTCCCGTCTTCGTCTAATTTGGACGTTCGGTTCAGTATTTGTGTGTTACAATTTTAACTATGACTGAAAAGGTGTTTTTTTGTGTGTTAGCCACCACAGTGCCACAGATTTCTTCAACAATGCCCAACATGAAGGATCAAAAGAACTGAAAATCACCAGAGAGACATCATTTTCCACCTAAGCAGCTCTGTTTCTGTTTATAGTCGATCCTGATCCCGTGTCTTAACCAGTGCTATTGATTATGCTAATAATTTGCGGTGTGTCTAAAGTTTTACACACTTTCTTCCAGCTTCTTATTCAATGCAACCGATTCCGCAGAGATTTTCTTTAGAAATCTAAGGCTTTTAAAGGTTTTCAACACTACTGATGTTGATATTCAAATTAAGCGCAACACATAATATCATTTTTAAGAATATCGCAATATGTAAATTGTACTGATTTCCATTAAGTCATTTTCTGTAGCTGCTTTAACCTGACTAAAGTTTGTCCAAATCAAAATAAATTAAAAAACAAAACAATGGGCACACCTTAGATTTGTATGCAGAGAACATATTTAATGTTTAATAAACTTTGTTGCATCTTGGTGGAGTATTTGATGGAATCAGTTTAACTGGTACTTTCCTTGCACACAGCCTTTATGTCTATAGAAGTATCAATAGATCTCAGGTTATTGTCACAAGGCAACAGTCCCATTAATGTATCTCAAAGTACTCCAAGATCACCCTTCATGGATGGTTACACCCTTTATAACTGTTTCCAAACGAAAAAAAAAAAACCTGGAACAGATTCCTGGTGTTCCTTCAGATAGTTATAGACAATAGAACATGGTGACAATATGGTGGGTGATAGTTAGCCTGATATCTCTTCTATCACACAGAAAAGAAACTGCAAGTCTCACACTGAAAGGATCACGACGCCTCTCGAGTATGATGGCAGGTTTGACAGGGTTAAACAAAGAAATATCCATAATTAAACGAAGTGACACGAAAGCTCTGCATCTTGTGATTCTGCCTCCAAGAATCAGCGACTGTTTCTGATCAAATAAACAAGCTTATTTATGCCTGAGCGAGGACAAATTACCTTTCCTCCGATGATCTGTATGTGTGTGGCGTTTGTGATAAAAATACACCGGCACAATTTGTCACATGCCAGCGCAGGTTACACAAAGCCGGTTCTGAAGCGATTAGCGGATCGGCGTCGTTGACTCAGTGTTTGTGTACGTGGATGTCGGTAATTGATGTATGAAAAGGTTTCGATCGGTCATTAAAAGAATCCTGGACGTAATATGCGAGTCAAAATGGCTGATAATACGCGATTAAGCCCTAATTACGGGCAGTGATCTACATAGCTGCGATTGTGCTAGCTTGGGTTTGCATAAATGAATTTGACAGCATTGTATTTGACGGAATTGCAATTGCTGAAGGAGTCGAAGCCGAATTGTCCCGTTTTATGCCGTTTTTATGCTTGCTGGCCAAATGTTTCAAAAGACCTATACTCCTAAAACTTAGAAATGGTTGCATGTGGTATTAGACATGAGGGCTAAAATTTTATATTGATCACAATCTTGGCTGTAAACTTATTAGGTGTGAGTAATGTTATTTCACAAGGTCTCGCGGATGCTTAGCTAAGAACGATGTGAGGCGAAAAACAAAAAGCAAGCAAACGGACAGCTCCAGTTCTGATTTTTAATCGTGCCCATAGTCCGTGATGTGTTTCGTCTGAATGCAAACATTCCATTCAAATCAAGTAAAAGTTATGCTTAGTCTGTTCAGTTTTATTTCCTCTTCCAAGAGCTTTTTGGATGACAGGGAGACAGAATTTGCTGAAAATGTCAGCTATAAAGATCAAATGTCAGTCTGTGTGATCACCTGACCTGACTGTCTTTGTCAATTGTTTTGTCACACCAATTATATACGTTAATTATCATGGTAATTCTTTTTTATTTTCCGGACAAAGAGAATACACACAAATGCAAGTCTATAATATAAATATTATAGTTAAAAGATTTTACACATACAGATGGTCCCTAAGTTAAAATTTTTCAACTTTTCGATTTTTCGATCTTATGATGACGATAGTGATGCAATAAAATTGTGGAAATATAAAATGCGGCTGGCAAATGTAGCAGTGTATGCTCTGCCCTCCACTCGGGAACAGGAGCCCGTCCACACACCCGCAGCCACATACATATACTCAATTCAATTCAATTAATTTTTATTTGTATAGCGCTTTTAACAATAATCATTGTCTCAAAGCAGCTTTACACAGATAATGTGGTGATAAAAATTAATAAGATGTTCTTTATAAGTGTAAGTTTGTCCCTGTATATACTGTGATTTATACAGCATAGCACTGAAAATTGCTTTATTTTTTTAATTATGTACAGTAATTTATTAAATAATTAACTAATTATAGTATACTACCCGATACTGATTTCTTTTAGACTCCTGGGTATGCTAAGCCATGTCTCAACTCTCCATATAGTTCTTAAGTCAGGGATTACCTGTCTTCTTCTTCATCCTTCGGCTTCTTCCATTAGTCCATAGTCCATGGAGACTCCTGTCTGACCTCGTCCGTCAACCTGTCTATCACCACTGCAAACAGGAAAGGGCTCAGACCCGATCCTTGATGCAGTCCAATCTCCACCTTGAACCAGTCTGTTGTTCCTACTGCACACTTCACTGCTGTCACACTGTCCTCATACATGTCCCTCACATACTTCTCTGACACACCTGACTTCCTCATACAATACCACAACTCCTTTCTCAGCACCCTGTCATATGCTTTCTCTAGATCCACAAAAACACAGTGCAGCTCCTTCTGACCTTCTCTATACTTCTCCATCAGCATTCTCATGGCAAATAATGCGTCTGTGGTGCTCTTCTCGGCATAACACCATACTGTTGCTCACAGATGGTCACCTCTTCTCTCAGCCTGGCTTCCACTACTCTTTCCCATAACTTCATGGTGTGACTGATCAACTTAATTCCCCTGTAGTTACTGCAGGTCTGCACATCTCCCTTATGCTTAAAGATCGATACCAGCACAATCCTTCTCCATTCCTCAGGCATCCTCTCATTACCTGTACTAAAAAATATTTATACATATTTTTTTGTGTGTGTGTGCAAAAAAAAGCTGATAGACTGCATGAATGTACAGCCTGAGCTACAAAGAAATCAGCCATGGTTTTCCTTTTTGCTTCTTTAGGTCACGCTAGATGGTGTAGTGCTCAATTCAGTTAATTTTAATTTGTAAAAGCAGCTAAAAGGTACAAAATACAAAACTAAAAATGATATACCGAATTAGCTTCCTGTTGGAAAGACAGGGAACCTGGTTCAGGTTTGCAGATGACCTCATTTAGCAGTTCTTACAAAATGTGAGTACAGATGGTTCAAACAAGTGCTAGAGCTGTCTAGTCAGTCACCTACACTGACAAATTCCACCTAAAGTAAATCTATAACTGTTAAATGTCAAGGCAGTAAAATATACAAAGAAAATGAAAATCAAAAAATGTCATCTGAGATTTTGTCTGAATAAGCTGTTCCTCAGACTTTTAGGGATGGAATTGAAAGATCATACATTTTCTTACTGAAGGGATTTTGTATGGATGGATGGCAGAGAAGGACCCACCCGGTTCCCTATAGTTGGCATTTGGGTGGAGCTCAAAGGGCATGTTGTGGAACCCACTAGGCTAAAAATGCTTTGAGGTTTGTCTTGCTACAACATGAACAGAGTAAACATAATACTATTAAAATCCAATGGTTCCTTATGGGTTCCTTTTGGATGTTCACTATTTGCTGTAACACTCGACATAGAACTTTGAAAATGAAACTAAACATATGCCAGTATCCAAAAAGACTTGGAAAATGTTTTACAAGCTTTACATACTGGCAATAAGGAATAAGAAATAGACTCATTTAGAGTCAGTCAGAGAGAATAGTGCAAATGCAGAATTGTACTATTATATGTTCCTTTTGTCATTTTGTCATCTAGCTATGAAGTTTTGAAGATTTGAGCAGCTACAGGCTAATGAGGCAATGGCAAACGGCTTGGATTAACATTCCAAAGCAATTGACACAAGAGGTTATGTTCATCTTCAGGTAATTGTAGTCATATAAAAAGCTTTAAAATTGCATAATTCAAAGATAATCAGTTCTCCATTTAGCATTAGGGCTTTCCTCACAGTTCTCAGTGTGAATATGAGCGTTAACAACGTGATCGCACTCATCTGCACCCACACAAACATTCTCTCTTTCTTTCTCTCACCCAGTTTCTGCATGCAGGAGTGTAGGCGCGTCTCCAGCAACAGGACTCTCTGCCGGAGTTCCTCGTAGTCGTAGGCTCCCATCTCCTCTTGGATGGCCATGAGGACCAGCGACAGGTTCCTCACCTCGTCCCTGAGCCGCAGGATCATCTGCGCATCCGTCTTATACTGCTCTAGCACCGGCAACAGAGGGAGCAGCTGAGCCACTTTGTCCTTTAGGTCCTGGTAGACAGATAGCGGAAGAAAAAAAAACCTCTTAGGCTTTATTTTATTCTTTTTTGGTTCACTTCTTTGGAAGATAAGAAACCATACGGAAAATTGGCTGCAGTTCAGCAGTTGTGTCCAATCCCATGCAGTCTAGAAAGGTTAGGGGAAATATGCATACCCATCAAAATCACCTGCAGTGAAGTAAAACAACAGATAAATGTTCAAGCCTCAAGTTTATATCTCACTCCATTTGCCAAACATATTTGAAATATCTGGTTCAGATGAAGGAATAGAGTTGAAGAACACCTGGACCTGTCATTTGGCTTATGAACACCAATATCATATATATATAGGCAGAAAGATAGATCATCTCTTTGAACTCTTTGTTATTCTCCAGTTTTAGCTAGCTGTGTTCTGAAAGGATGCAGTTTGTATTTTATTTAAAGTGTCATAGAGGCTCATCATTCCATTTCTGCTTTTAGTTGCATTGCATACCGTTATGACTTGACTGCTCGCTGAGGCATGAGCCCTTAGAATGCTGACTCGTTTCAGATTGATGATTGTCCTGGCGGATTTTGCAACATCTGTTGAAAAGATGTCCTCACTATAGACTTATTTGGTTTTTGCCTCGGTAGAAAAATGTTTGCAGTTAGTAAACCCTTGTGGAAAAATCCACATGTGGCATCTGTGACTTTGAGAAAGAACTTCGAAATGAACAGATGGAGCAGTCGATCGAATTAATAATTAAAAATGAATGCGGATGTACAAAACAGCATGCAGTCAGTGAAGGAATGCTTTGGGACAGAGGGAACAGTGTGGGCCTTAGGCCATTTGACTGGGTAGTGACAGAGCTCCTGGCACTGTAACATGGCCATGCCCGGTTCAGCAGTTTTCATTTAAGGATTCTTTTGCCTAGTATTACAAACTGTTTAACGCTTTGGTCAAATCTGTGGCCAAGTCTTTATGCAAGATCGGGGTAGTTTGGTGGATGGTTTTATCAATGCAGCATCTTAGCAACTGAAGGTCAAGTTTTTTACTGTAGTTTGTTTAAGGTTTATTTACTGTTGTTTACCAGTGGGCATCACTTGTACAACTGAAACAAAATTTGTTTGCAAGTGAATGCCTTCTTTTATTTATATAGCCAACCCTCTCATCTTGTTTCATCCCTTTTCCAGCTCCTGTCAAACCTAACTGTCATTTATCTTCATTATATGCTTCATTCTGGTCAGGAATATGGCAGATATCAGACGATCAAATACTGGAATGTTTTGGGGGAGGAAACTAATGGAGAACATGGCAAACTGGTGGTGGTGGTAGCTCAGTGGTTAAGGCTTTGGATTTTGGATCTGAAGATCACAAGTCCAAGTTGAAGTACAATTGCACAGTTGTAAGTCGCTCTGCATAAGGGTGTCTGCCAAATGCTATAAATGCAAACTGAACACCATACACACAGCAAATCAAGTTCAGAAAATAAGACCCCCAGGCTCAGGGACAACCACCTACTGCTTCATTGTGCTGCATAAAACAGAAATTAATGCAACACATTGAAACCAATATCTCTTACTGCCATCACACATTGTTTAAACTCTACTTGAGTCTGGACCTCTGGTTTAAAAAGACAATAAATCTGTTTCCTGGACCACACCTGTCTTTAGCTTGAACATCATTCAAACATATCGAACTGTAGGTAAAAGCATCCTTGCATGCAGGAAGTCGGATAATCTTTTACCAAATGCCTGCAATTACTCTGCATGTTCAAGAAATAAGTAAAGAGCATCATTGAGCTTGATGATTTCTCTAATCAATGATTAGTAGCACTCTGTGAACTTTTCCTCCTCGGCTTTTCAACTTCACTTCAAATCCCTCTTTCCTCTCTGATTCAGCGTGGTGCCAGACTTGCAGAAGTGATCTCCAGTGAACCTTTGATTTGACCTCCTTTGATCAGAATGTATGTGCTAACTCAGCTGCACGCTATTCCTCTTTTCAAGTGCCAAGCCTGGGCTCTTCATTTCAAGCTCCATCAGCTTTTTCAGTCTGGGGGTAAGTAAGGGAATTGTGGACCACCGTCCTGGGTGTAGTTACACGGTGGCCAGAGCTATTAAAGCGTAAAGTACGACCACCTCAGACATTACCATTGTTGCTGTTTTTGTTTGTGTTTCCTGATGTCAAAGGGACACATTTTGTTGTATTAGGCATCAGTGTAAATGTGTTAACATGTCTGGGTAATATGAAGGTTCATTTTGCTGTCCATTGGTGAGCATTGTAGACAATTATAATATCCTATATTGTAACTACTCTCTAACATCACACACCACACCTAATAAACAGCTGAGCAAACACTGGTCCAATTTGCTTGTGACATTTATTCTTTAAGGTACAAGACTTCCTTTATAATATTATCAGCTATACACTAACCAGGTTTAATATTATGACATTATAACATTATGTGCGGTGTAGTGAAAAACACTGATTATCATTGGCACTTGTAGTGGGTGGGATATATTAGACAGGAAGTGAACATTTTGTCCTCAAATTTGTGTTAGAAGCAGGAAAAATGGGCAAGATTAGGATTTTGAGCAAGGGCCAAATAGTGATGTCTAGACGGCTGGGTCAGAGAATCTCCAAAACTGCAGCTCTTGTGGGCTGTTTCCAGTCTGCAGTGGTCAGTATCTATCAAAAGTGGTCCAAGGAAGGAACAGTGGTAAACCGGTGACAGGGTAGTGACAGAGGCTCACTGATGCACGTGGTGAGCGAGGGCTGGTCCGTGTTGTCCGATCCAACAGCTCAACTTGCTGAAGAAGTTCATGCTGTTGATGCTTGACAGGTCAGAACTGTATTGGCAGCAAAAGGGGGAGCAACACAATATTAGGCAGGTGGTCATAATGTTATGCCTCATCGTTGGCTATTATGTTATGCCTGGTCAGTACATTATAGATACTGTAATACCTCGGTACTCATCGGCTGTGGAACTTGTCAAATTCAGTACTCGTCACATTATGGACAACTGAAAATATTTTGGCAATCGTCGTATGTTCGGAACTCAACACGGAACTGAAACTTGTGAGCGCTTCAGTCTGACGGTAAAACAGATGCATAAAGAGTCTCATGTTAGCTCCCAAATAGTGCCCTCCAAATCGTTCTCTTTTGTGCTTTCTGTGCACAAGCCTTTTTTTTACCCTAAATCATGGGTCCTAAAGTGGTTAAAAATGCTAGCAAGAAGCCTGGAAAGGATAGCAATTAGCTTTTTACAGAGTGACAAAAGAAGAAAAAAAGTGTAAACCTTTAAAACCACTGTAAAGTGAAGTTGAATGTTATTTTATGTACATTATCTGTTTACAGGATTGCTTTGTATGCCTGTCAAAACATCATTATACAATTCGCCAAGTGAAATTGTATATTTTGAGGAATCTTTATACATTTTCTTTATTCCTAATACTTATATGTACAGTACTACTTAAAAAAAAATGCTTGTTCGGTACTCGTCAGTTTCAGCACTTGTCGCGAGTTCTGGAACGAATCACAGACGAGTACCAAAGTAGTACTGTATTATTATATTATTTATTGACTGCACGATGCAAGCAAACTTGAGATGTGTAGCTTTTCTGTCCAATGAGACACTTATTCAGGCCATACACAGAAATGTGGAGCCTCATTGTGTCATTATTTTGCCACCAAAATGAAGTCTTTGGGTCTAACAGGGCCACCCCATTGTAAAACACCCTGCTAGTGCCAGAGCTCATACATCATGCGGGGGATTAGATATCTAAAGGGGAATGAAGAATCAGGTGTGTATCAATACCATTGGTAGGCGCAGGAGTTGTGGCTGCTTCTTCCTTGTTAAGGTTTGTTGTAAATCTGGTGATGGAACGCCTCTCAGACTGGCCACGCTGCGTCATAAATCTCATTTTCCCATTTTGAGTCATGAAAATTTGGTCTCATTAATCTCCCGGCCTGCCACAAGCGACTTTGAGCTCCCACATTCATCAGTTGCTTATGGTAAAATAAAGTCTGCCTTCTGCAGACCAGCCCTTTGAACCAATGCATCAGCACCATGGCAAGACTTCCCTAAAAAAAAACAGACTTTTATTCTTTATTCATTTAAAATTTATTGACAGACGAACCGCGATTTTAAGGACGTGTTTTGAATAATTCTCTTTGGAATGACTGGTGAGAGAGGTGGAGTGACATGATTGAGTTTAGACTCAAGGAAGACCGGATCCCTGAGGCAGACATACTATCCCAGGCTCTCCTCCTATCATTAGGCAAGATGGAACTTGGTCAGAATATTAAAGCCTGCTTTAGTATATGTGCTAGGGCTCAGGCTAATCTCGGATCCTGGAGGATGAGTGGGTCACCGAACGCAACACAGTTTTAAGAAGATGAAAAAAGGCACTAATCGCAGGCCCTTCTTAGTCTTTGGGAGATAAGTGAGGCATAACGTAGGCTTATCACTAAGAAAGGATGCGAAAGTAGAGAAACGCTTTTATCCACACAAACACACACTCACACATGTGTGCCTGCTTATTAAAGACAAACCTTAAATCTCACTTCAGGTCCTCATTTAAATGCCTTTGAAATCCCTCTAAGGAGCAGCGCTAAAGGGCTCGATTAAACACAGTGTTTGTGTCTCTCCGCCATTTCTGATGTGATGTATCTCTCCAAAGAGTTGTGCATACACCATAAACGCTTAGTGCCTCAGTGCCGGCAACGTTTGACCTTTTAACCGGTTTCACCTAATCAGCGAGTCACCTAACCTTGCACGAGCTTAATCAAGGATGCTTAGGTTTTAAGGTGCAGCTTCAGTACCTCAGTCTAAGGTGCTGTAGGTAAAAAGATTTACGATTGAATGTCTTTTCGCAATAAAATCGCACAGCTTTGCGTACAGTATTTACTGTATGGCGCACAATTTATCAGGATGACATGGGACCCGAAATGCCTCCATATATACATCTACCCCTATACTGTTATATATCTAAAAAGTGTATTCCTCCAAGGCATTTGAAGACTAATACAATGGCAGCAAAAAAAAGCCAGTTTCAGTCAACTCAAGAACCATCTGACAACTTCGGAGGTGTGAACAGATTATTTGTATGATCTGTATGGAGAGCCGAGAAAATAATCATGTACATAAATATTGACGTGGTATTTTCACGAATTAACCCACATAATTCTTGCTTTATTGTTAATATTAATTTTATTAATTTTATTATTATTATTATTATTATTATTATTATTATTATGAAAGCCAACATTTGTAAATGCCACTCTTCCTACAGTATACGCCCCAAACTCACCAGAGTCCTTCAGACATCTTCTAACTTAGTATGCTTTGTCTTTTCTTACTAACTGCATTACAGATTTTCCATTACAGAAACTCACAATGGCCAAAATACCCATTACAAAGCTTTGACTGTAAAAACTTATAAATCTTTCAATCTTTTAAAACATTTTCTCAGTGATATCGAATTATTCAATTTAATTAATTTTAATTAATTTTATTTGCATACTGCTTTTAAAATGGACAATTTCTCTCCCAAAGCAGCTCTACAGGGATAAAGCGGTTATGAAAGATTGTATAAGTTTTTCCTATAATTGTCAATTTTAAAGAAAAAACTCTGAGATGGTATGAGGAAGAAACCTTGAGAGGGCCTAAAAAGGAACCCATCCTCATCTGGGTGGCATAGAATGTCCATTCATTACAGTTCCATCATTGTTAAGGTGTTAAAGGTGATTAAATGCATCCTGTGGTCCCGAGCCATTGGAGTAGACTATTTTTTTTTTTATATTAATACAGTCCAAATCCATCCTTAAAGTTCTGGTTATGTTTTAGTCAGAATTCTGGTTTTTGACTGTTAAAACTTGTATAGATGTATAGACTTAAACAAGTTTTGCTGTAGTAAATGATAACATATCCCCCAAACTCCTATAGACGTATAGTCTTGGAAAAAGTTTAGAGCCTGGATAGGAATGTTCATGATTCAATTCCATTCATTTTTATTCGTATTACCAATGGGCACTGTCACAAATAAATATCTACATTTCTATCTACATTTCTGTATACATTCTACATTTCTAAATTAGTCCCTTTAAGTGTATCTCCAATGAGCGATGCATTGATGGCAAGGAAAACTTCATTAAACAATGTTAGGAAGAAAACCTGAAAGCAACCAGTTACTGACTTAACAGACTTAAAACAGAGCCCATCTTAATTATAATTTGAACTGTAAAACTCACACCCACCTGCATTCTCATGGCTTAAAGCTTGTGGCTTCTCTCTCTTTCACACGTTGTGCGTATAACAGAGACTCTCACATCATCAATCTCTCTATCAATGCCACACACTCTCTCCATCCATTTCTCTATCAATTTACAGGTTGTAACACACACACACACACACACACACACAATCTCTTTCCACATATTTCTTTTGATCAATCTACCTGTAATGCCTACTCACTCACCCACTCACTCACTTAAACTGACTTTCTGACTTTTATCCCTCTGTTTGTCATCAGTCTTTCTAGCAGTATCTGTCTTGCTTGCTATCCGTCTGTCTGTCTATCTGTCTGTCTGTCTGTCTGTCACCCTTACCTTCTTTCAACTTTAAAGAATCGTCAAGCTTATGAAACTGTTCCAAACTTCCAGACTGGCTTTGTCAAGCCAAAAACTTTATAGCCAAAACTTTATACGGTTCAAATAATATCATAGAGTATATACAGTACAGTTATAAGGAAAGGTCTGTGAGATGAGTCTTGACTCACTGACAGGTCCTGCAAGTTAAAAAAGGAAGGATACAGAGATACAATTATACAACATGTTGTAGGCAGGTACTGTATGGGTGGTATTTCTACAGTATTTGAACCACTACTTTGTTAATGCTATACGTCTGATGACACTAGAACGATTTCAGTAAACAATTTCTATCAAAGCGAATTTGTCTTGTATTTGTGTGTCATCAGGCCATTCTAAATCCATTCAGGTGGATTTCTAAAGCAGTTTCCAAACACCTGAGTGACTCATCAGGGAGAAAATAGAGCTGTACCAATTCAAAGTGTCTGACTCATTTCTGTTTTGCTATTTTCTATATTGTATAAAAATCCTCTTTTGGCTGCTCCCATTAGGGGGCGCCACAGCGGATCATCCATCTCCATACTACTCTGTCCTCTGCATCCTACATGGGCTGTCCCTCTAATAAACTCGTTTCTTATCCTGTCCATCGTCATCATACCCAAAGAAAATCTCAGCATCTTCAGCTCTGCTAGCTCCAGCTCCACCTCTAGTCTTTTACTCAGTGTCACTGTCTCTAAATCATACAACATCTCAGGTCTCACCACAGTCCTATAAACTTTTCCTTTCACTCTCGCATATACTCTTCTATCACAAATCACTCCTGCCACTCTTCTCCACCCACTCCACCCTGCCTGCACTCTTTTCTTCACTTCTCTAACACACTCTCCATTACTTTACACTGTTGACCCCAGGTACCTGAACTCCTCCACCTTCTCCACCTCTTCTCCCTGCAACCGCACCAGTCCACTACCCTCCCTCTCATTCACACACATGTACTCTGTCTTACTCCTACTGACTTTCATTCCCCTTCTCTCCAGCATGTACCTCCACCTCTCCAGGCTCTTCTCAACCTGCTCCCTACTCTCACAACAAATCACAATATCACCTGCAAACACCATAGTCCATGGAGCCTCCTGTCTGACCTTGTCCATCAAGTTTAAACAGGAAAGGGCTTAGAGACGATCCTTGATGCAGTCCCACCTCCACCTTGACCAGTCTGTCGTTCCTCCTGCACACTTCACTGCTGTCACACTGTCCTCATATATGTACTGCCCCACCTTTACTTACATCTCACACACACCTGACTTTTCATACAATACCACAACTCCTCTCTCGGCACTGCTCTCCTGCACTTCCTCATTCCACCAGCACGTCTCTTTTTCTTTCTTTTAATTTTCAATTTCTAACTGTCTCCCTCATCACTTCTGCAGTAGTTGCTCAATATTCCAGCACCTCTTCACCACCACCGAGCCCTAGTCTGACCTCTTCCCTGAACCTCACACAACAGTCTTCCTCCTTCAGTTTCCACCATCTTATTCTTCTTTCAGTTCTCACTCCCTTCCTCTTCTTCTTCACCTCCATAGCCATCCTACAGACCACCATTTTTTGCTGTCTAGCTACACTGTCCCCTGCCAACACCTTACAGTCTCCAATCTCCTTCAGGTTGCATCACCTACATAGAACATAGTCCACCTGTGTGTGCACGTTCCTCCACTCTTATATGTCACCCTATGATCCTCCTTCTTCTTAAAATAAGTGTTCACCACTGCCATTTCCATCCTTTTAGCAAAATCTACCACCATCTGCCCTTCCACATTCCTCTCCTTAAAGCCATACCTACCATCACCTCCTCATCACCTCTGTTCCCTTCACCTACATGCCCATCAAAGTCTGCCCCAATCACTAATATTTCATTCCTAGGTACACTTTCTACCACTTCATCTAACTCACTCCAGAATTTTTTCTACTCCTTCAACTTACAACCCACTTCTGGAGCATAAGCACTGATGACATTTATCATCAACCCTTCAACTTCTACATTTATGTTCATCACCCTATCAGAAACTCTCCTCAACACAAATACACTCTTACTAAACTCTTCCTTCAGAATCACCCCTACACCATTTCTCTTTCCATCCACACAATGAAAGAACGTTTTAAACCCACCTCCAATGTTTCTGGCCTTACTCCTTTTCCACTTGGTCTCCTGAACACACAACATATCTACCTTTCTCCTCTCCATCATATCAGCTAACCCTCTCCCTTTACCAGTCATAGTATCAACATTTAATGTACCAACCCAAACCTCCACTCTCCTACACGTCTCCTTTTCTGCTGTCTCTGAGACGTCTTCCTCCTCTCCTTCTCCTCTTTAGGCCAACAGTAGCCCAATTTCCACCGGTACCCTGTTGGCTAACGATACCTGTGGTGGTCATTGTTAACCCGGGCCTCGACCAATCCGGTGTAAAATCCTGATTTGTGATGCGCATATTTGATTTGCCACGTTTTACGCTATATATATATATATATATATATATATATATATATAAATCTGAACTAGAAAATTCGTAGTGTTCTTAATTAGCAATGATGGGCAGTACAGTCTTTTTACTCATTTTGGGCAACTTTTCCAATACATTTTAATTAAAGATAAACTTAGGGACTTATTTACATTTTATAAATGTAAAATGAATATTTGTAATATATTTATTTCTGTAAAAATGCTTTGGGACAATATCTATTGATAAAAGTGAACAGAAACAAAATTGAATTAAATTGAATACAAGTGTTAATTATACTTGTGTGTAACAGATCTATGAAGTGAGATGTGGCATGGCTTCATGATGTACAGTGGCTAATAGGAGGTGCATTTCATGACATAATCCTGATTCTGGAGTAATATTTAAACAGGGGATTGCAAACAAGTAAATGATGTATGTTTTCAAACCTAAAACATAAAACAAAAAGGTACAAAACGAACAAAAACCATAAAGAGACAAATAAGAGACGCTCATGGGGTACCAATAATCCTGTTCCTTTTCTTCTTTCCAGACCTGACTGATTCATCCTGACACCCTACCTCTGGATTAGGTTATTTTTGATTGAAGACCACTTGTTGCTTCTGAGGATAGTTCCACATGTCCAGTTTAAATATCTATTAAGTAACTGGGGAGGGTTCCAATCAAGAACCAGAAAGATGAATCTGGACTGTAATTAATATAAACATTGTCTGCTACAATGGCTTAGGACTACATATGCAAACAATTGATAATCTCAACAATAATGGAACTATAATGAATAGACATTCAGTGTCACCCAGATGATAATGGGTTCCCTTTTGAATCTGGTTCCTCTCAATGTCCTCATATCATCTCAGGGAGTTTTCCATTGGCATATAACCACTGGCTCACTCATTAGGTATAAACTTGAGAGTCTCGTTTATAAATGTAACATTTATATTCGTAATCTATTTATCTCTGTAAAGTTGCTTTGGTTGTAACAATACACAGCTGTATAGAAAACGAGTGTTAATTAACTGCTAGTGTGATTTTGATGCATTAACAGGCATGTGGCATGGCCCTGTGATGTGCAGTGGTTAATGGGAGATGTATTTTGTAACACAATCCTGACACTGGAGTCGCATTAAATCAGGGGATTAGTACTTTTACTCACACAAAGGAATTATGTACTTTGTCCATTACTGATTTCGGTAGCTTACAAGCTATGCTAGTCAGTGAGTTGGATGCTAGCTTTTGGAAATACTGTGAATGTGTAACTTCATAAAAGTAGTGCTGTGGTGAATAATAATATCTACAATAATTATAAATATCTTTATAAAACAATTAGCATTATATTTCATCCGCAAGAATGCAAGTCTTAGCTTTATGAGATAGCTCTATTAGTCTCATATCTACTGTAGAACATGTATATCTGTATTTTAATACCCCCAAAGTACACTGTTGCAATATTTTACTACATATTACTTTAGATTGCAGTATTTGTTTTTGTTTTTTTTATAGCAACTAGGTGTTATTTTGTAATATTTGCCTTGCAAGACTTTCCTCTTTATTGTAGTACAAGTCAAAGTATAAGAGATAAAGGAATGAACTTGTAAGGAACAAACTTATAGGCACTAAACCTGTTTGGGACAATTTCCAAACACTCTTCAAATAAACCTGAGTTTAATTGAAACCTATGATCCTGGATGTGTGATTTTTTCCTAGTGTAAATATATATAAATCATATAAACATATATATGAATGAGATTCCAATAAAAACAAACTGAAAACATACCTGAAAACTCTTGGGGTTGAGGCTGCGTGGGTTCTCCGAAGCTGTCTTCAATCTACCATCCACCGTTTTCATCAAGTTCTCCGTGTCCCTGACGTACTGTAAATCCCTGTATGTCCTTAAATCCAACACCTCCATCGACTGGGTGATGTTCTGGACCTGTCAATCACACACATATACACACATACACACTCGGGTCACTGTGAGTTAAGCCTTTGAGTTTGTTTGGGTCTGAAAGGATCGCATGGCCTCAAGATGTTTCAGATGTCTCTATACACACAAACACACACACACACACACACACACACACACACACACACACACACACACACACACACACACAGTATGGAGTGTTATTATAAAAGGAGCCAGTCAAAGCTGTTACATTCTGAAGGCATCCTTGAGATCTCGTGCTGAGAGCGACTGACCCCAGGTGTCCTCATTAGTGTGTACTTTCTTAGACAGAGGTGTTCGAGACTCACAGCTGCTGCCTGAGCCCCCCACACGCCAACACACACATTATCCCACTCCATAGTGTGCTCAATTGTGTGTCATTCTTTGTGTATGTGTGTGTTTTAGTTTTTTGAGCTGCCAACATTTGCATGTTTGGTGTAAAGCTCTACGCTTTAACGCTAAAGTCATCATGGTAAAAATGTATTAATGTGTTTTTTTTCCTTTAAATGAAAATTACAGATCAGCCAATCAGCATGAATCAGGACTGACTACCTCACTCTGCTTTCTGTGTATATCACGTTAGTAATCTTCACTCTGGTGCTCTCATCTCGACTCTTATCCCATTTGAAAGATGTGCTAAAGTGACGCATTTGCTTTCTATTGAGGTCAATGACGAATGTTTTGAGTTCACGAGTTCAGTTGAAGAAATATGATAAATGTTGGTCGCTGGAATTAGATGTTAAATATAGTTTACAAATTTAAGTTTATAAATTTTATAAAGTATACATTTATTAAGTCGTTACCAAAGAATAAGTGTTCACAAATGTCTCTTTCAGTTCCTTAGAAGAAGTATTTGACATGATCACATTAACCTAAACATATATCAGATTATTGAAACTAGATCTAGATACACTATATTGGGACACCTGATGTTTCAGCCATATGGGCTCCTTCCCTGAAATGGTAGGTGAAGATTGGGAATGCACAATCGTATAGGATTTCTTTGGATGTGGTAGCATAACATTTTCCCTTCATTGGAACTAGGAGACCCAAACCTGTTCCAGTATGCCCTGTGTACATGATATGCTTTACATGGATTGGAGTGGAAGATCTCCTGCTATAGAGCCCCAACTCACCTACATGAGTACCTAAATTTACTAACACACTTGTGGCTTAATGAATCTCACACAAATCTCCACAAACACAGACAAAATCGAGTGGAACATCTTTCCAGAAGAGTGGAAGTAATTATAACAGCAAATAGAGACTAAATGTGAATGGGATGTTCATAAAGCAGATAATCTAATGGTCAGGTGTCCACAAACTTTTGTCTGTATAGTGTATGTCTGTGAGAATTCTCAGTCATCCAGGTGCCAGTGGTTAATGCAGAGATACAGTAGGTAAAATATTACTTTAGGAAAAAGGAAAAGTGGTCCCTTAAAACTTTCACTTGAGTACAAAATGTATTTAAGTATCCAATATTATGATTATTACTGCTATAATGTTCCTACTATCAGTTTTGTCTCAAGACAAAATCAACTGCTTTATTGCTTAATTAGCTCTTAGCACACCAATCTATTAATAGAATGATATTAATGAGTCAAACACTAATTGATATCTATTAAAATGATCATGAGCCCAAAACCTTCTTTTCAACGACTTCAAAAAAATTATGTAAATAAGGCCACAGAAGTTAAAGTCAGGAGTTTCTTCCATCATTCATTCCTCTCTAAATGTTCTGCTTGCTGTTAAACTGTTTAGCAGATCCCCTTCTCCAGAGCAACTTTCAATTATCTTATTTATACAACTGAGCAGTTTCAGTTGAGGGTTGAGTTCCAATACACTAAAGTTTACACCTGACCACTAGATTGGTATGTGCTTTTTCAACATCCCATTTCACATTTAGTCTCCATTTGCATTTAATAATAACCTCCACTGTTCTGGGAAGATGTTCCACTACATTTTGGAGTGTGCTTATGGCAATTCGTGTGAGATTCATTCAGTCACAAGAGTGTTAGTAAAGTCTAGTAGGTGAGGAGGCCTTGAGTGCAGTCAGCATTCCAATTCATCCCAAAGGTGTTTAGTTGGGTTGAGCTCAAGATTGAGCTCAAGAGCTTAAGATCCAGACCTTCAATGAAAAGATGCTTTTATCCAGAGCGACTTACATTTATCTTATTCATACAAATTACCAGCTATGGGGTTAAGGACTCTGGTGTGGTGGTTTTGTTTTAGTTCGTGTGACCCTTCAGGTCCAAAGACAAATACCTCAACCACTAAGATACCAACTCCCTACACATTATGTCTGGAGGAAACCAGGCACCTTCCCAAAAGTGAAGCATGGTGGTGGCAGCATCATGCTGTGGGGGTGTTCAATCTGCAGCAGAGACTTGGCAACTAATCATGGTTGAGAGAAAGCTGAATGGAACAAAAAATGTACTGAGATATACTCAATAAAAAGGACCTCAATCTGGCACACAGCCAAGACAAAACAGGAGTGGCATGGGGACAATTACATTAATATGTTTGAGTGGCCCAGGCAGAGCCCTGGCATGAGCGCTATTAAACATCTCTGGAGAGACCTGAAAGGGGCAGTCCACTGATGGGCCCCATTCAACCTAACCCAGCTTGAGAGGATTTGCTATGAAGAATGGCAGAAAATCCCCCAATCCTGGTGTGCAAAGCTTGTTGCGTCAAACCCCCAAAGACTGTAATTGCTACCAAAGGTACTGTAGCGAAGAGTCTGAATACATATGCACGTGATCTTCAGTTTTTTCTTTTTAATCAAATTACAGATTTCTTGGATTCTGTTTTCATTTTTGTAAATGTGGTAAAATTGACAAAAGTGAAGGAGGTCTGAATACTTTTTGAATGCACTGTGTATATATAAAGTGTTCCTTTTCTAACATGTTTCTGGGCGAGACAGGATTTTATTGGCTCACAGAGAATGATTAATTGTGTATAGTAAATAAATAGTAGTCTTGAAAAAAGGCGTATTCAGGTGTGAATCGATTTCTTCACACTCCCTTGCCTGTCCGCCAGCTCCATTCGTCTCCTCTCAGGGTACCCGGACATGATATTAATATCTAGATACCCTGGACATCCCTTTTTTCTTCCTCTCTTTTTGCCAGTCTAAGGAGTCAATCAGCTGGCTGTGTTGTGGCGCGACTCTGAAGCTTTCTCATGACGCATCTGCAGCGTGTGCGGAATTTTAATGGCAGCCGTTTGTGACCACGGTCGGGTTATGTGGAGACAAATGTGGGCTCGGAAATAGAGAGATGAAGCAAAGGAGATGGAAATGTCGATGGAGGTGAAAATCAGATAGGCAAGGCAGGAGAGAGAGATGGATTAGGAGATAACAGGAGCAGGGGTTAATATTCGTTCACAGGCGCCCCATTGATTAAACTGCACATCTTGTTGAGTCAACAGCACAACTCATCCCCAGCATCACCTCTCTCCTATCTTTTCCTCCAACTTCCCTTTTTTCCCTTTTTACGCTATCTCGGGTCTCCTTGCATGGGCACATAATAAGCAGCCTTAGGCGATTCTCTAATATAGATTCCTTTCCCTCAGCACAAATACCATCGTGTCCTCATTAGTGTTAAGATTCACTTTTGTGGTCAGTACACTATTGTCCTTCGATGCAATCTATGTGATGTGTGTGTGTGTGTGTGTGTGTGTGTGTGTGTGTGTGTGTGTGTGTGTGTGTGAGAGCTTTTTCTTGGGTTCACAAAAATGAAGATGACATTATAGCTATACATTATGATCTCTCTGCAAATAAAAACATCTTAATACAGGCAAATCGATCAAATATCTTTTTCTGATGAGATTGTAATGAAACAAGACTATTCAGCGTATATTTATTTCATGTTCGAAATGATCATTCTTTGAGATCATTTTGCTCAATTCGGGCAGTCATTTCCTGCAAAAATGGCAAAATAAAATGTATTTAATTTCAGTTAATTGTTCAAGCAACATTAGTAAGCTCAGGATCAGGGTCAGAAGGAAAATTAAGCTTCTTTATGAAGACTGGACGTGAGCTGGGACATGAATTCATCACAGAATACCCCCAATACACATACAAACACACACACATCTCTTATTCATCACATGATTTTCACTTCAAACTGAAGAAACATAAACAAAAGAACAAGCCTCAGACACAAGAACATGAGCCACGTGAGACATGATGATTCCCAAACAAATGTATATAATTGCTAAAACGTGTTAACTGACAAGATATAATCTAAGAAATGCCATGTTTGTTCATATCCCTTCATGAACTATTAGATATATTCATTTAAACTGATGCCGTCATTTGATCCCCGACTACAGTAATCATTATACATATATATATATATATATATATATATATATATATATATATATATATATATATATATATATATGTATAAAAAATAAATACTGCTTTTATTATCATTTTATTATCATGTGAATGAAAAAACTTTGAGAGCAGGGTTGCCAGAATGAGCACATAGTGGCTCCTTATTGCAGATATACAGTATGTAAGGCATATATATAATTTACCCTATGAAAATATTTGGAAAAAGAGAAATGGGGACATGGGGTGGGTTTTTGTCCTGGCAACCACAGTCAAAAAATCTGTCACTCTTGGGGTCCTTGAGAAAGGCCCTTAGAGGTGCTGTGTCATGGCTGACCCTGCGCTCTGACCCCAGGTTTCTAGCATTGCTGGGATTAAGCAAACAAAGAATTTCACAATGCTGTAATGTACGTGTGACATCTAATCTTTCTTTCTATCTATATTTGTGTTTATTTCGTTTATGTACATAACCAAAATTAAGTATTTGTATTAAATTACATTCCCACTACAGAGAGATAAAGGAAGTTAACTATTTCTGTATATAATGCTTAGAAATTGAGTTATGTTCATGTGTTTGTCAGATTTAACATAAACCATATTCCCATGACTGGAGAGTTCGAGATCGTTTTTTTTTCATACATTTACATTTACATTTGTGGCATTTATCAGACGCCCGTGTCCAAAGCCTCTAGCAATGAATAAATCTACACTGGTACACTAGATTACAACTTAAGATAAATCAGACTACAACTCTTGATTTTTACAAAGCAAACTTGGAAAGTGCTAATTTAAGTGTTTTCCTCAAGGTTCTTGAGGTACATATTTAATTTCATGCATTTTGTGAGTGTCAAGACGTGCTTGCTTTTTGTAGAACAACATCTTGGTTCCATTTCTAAAGCTAAGAAACCTATGATAGTGAAATCGGACTCATTTTTTAAAAGCAACTGAACAACACATTCAAGGGAAGGGTGTTCCCAATGTCATTTACAATTCAATCTAGTTTACTATCGGTCAATATCTGTTATTAATCTGGTGTTTTTTTCTATCTAAGATGTTCACATTCTAAGAAATACATGCTGTATACTAAAGTAAAATTTGACTTACGTAATAATGAAACATACGAGACAAATGTTTCCACTTGCTAATCGCAAAACAGTAGCCAGTTTATGACGTTATGGTGCTAAAATGTTGAATATGTTGAAATTTTTACTTGTTTTTACCAAATGATCGATACATCTGAGGTAAATATTATTTTATTCAACCATTTTATTTTGCTTTCACCGTCACTGTCTTTTCATTGCCCCTGATAATGCAGATCTTCACAGCTATGTGCTAGCTAGCTAATTTCAGAAAACTCATTATTTGTCTTTCCTGTCCAGCGTTCATAATCTCCTGTTGCTAAGCAACAATGCTCTCATGACTTTCAAGAACGTTGAGCTTGTGTGTGTTCACCAGTGAGTGAGAGATTTGGGATATTGTGTATGTGTGTGTGTGTGTGTGTGTGTGTGTGTGTGTGTGTGTGTGTGTGTGTGTGTGTGTGTGTGTGTGTGTGTGTGTGTGTTCCATTTCCTTCTTTTTGGATTATTTTTAACTTTTTTATAGTTCTTTTCTACTCTTAGTCAGACGGGGACAACGGCAAAAAAAAATTCAAGGGGAAGACTAAATAAATCCGATTTCACGGCGATATTTAGGACATGCCCTCTTTAAGAAGCACGCTTTCCTCGGGTACTCTCACACACTTCTAATGGAGAACACGAGAATTAATGAAGAACTAATCGTCTGGCCTGGTCGACTAATGACTATCGGGTTGAGTGTGTGTGTAGGTGTGTAGGTCAGCCGTGTAGTGGATTAACATACATTATCCCCTGTATAGGTGTGTGTGTTCTGTTTTACATTATTGATTAATAAGTTGCAGCTTTACATTATGTAATGGAATTAAAAGAATAAAGTGTAAAAGTGATGGGAAAAAATGATCATCATGGTTCCGACAGCTTGTACCATATTAATTTGCCAGTAAATATATTTATTAAAAAAATACAAATAAAATACTCATACTCATGCATATACTTTTGAGATCTTGCCCCAGTTTTATAAAGTTATAAGAGACAGACAGAGACAGAGAGAGAGAGAGAGAGAGAGAGAGAGAGAGAGAGAGAGAGGAGATTATGTAATACTCGCTTCAATATTTAGCAAGAATTGGGGTGCTGTGATTATTTTAGGGAACCATTGAGACATGCTCCAGGCTTAAGATGTAACTAAATTACAGTAAAAGATTTTTACATTGTTATAAATAAGTAGAATTTACATTTTTCGATGAGTGGGACTTGATGCAAAATTCATCCCGGCCATTTGTTTTCCTGCAAATAGCATGACGGTGGTTAGTCTACTTCCTGCACAGAGCGCTTTGACATGTCACATTCATACGTTCAAAATCGTTGCTTTTTGAAGTGGACAAACATTTTCTGTGTCGCAGTGTGGACTGTGAAAACAGAGACTTTTGAAAATGATAACGTGTTTTTAGTCATGTGATCGTGCCTTTCCTCGACATTGCCGCAAAGTTTTAAAGTGTCGGAAAGTAAATAAAGTCGAAGTGTCTTGCGTTTTTTCTCATGCGCAGATACAGTAGGGACGTAAACATTTTCAGTGTGGTTGATCAACTTTTGGGAAATGTTTGAAAGCGATTGTGAGGATGCAGAGCATTTTTTTGACAAAAACAAATGCCGTTTTCAGATTTATCTGCATTAGTCTAGATGTAGTTCAGGTCTCCCCAATGTGCTGAGAGTTTTGGCATGGGCGAATTGCTGAAATACAAGTGGAATAAAAAATTTGCTTGTAATCGGAATGAATCAACTCGATGGTGTTAACTATAATAACACACCTTGGAGTGTTTCATTCCTTACACCTACTGTTGGTTAGATTTTATCAGGTTTGTTGTAGTATCAGATCGCACCAGTCCATCTGTATGTGTGTATAAATGTATTCTGTTTATTTAGCGCATGCCGGTGAGCGATAGCTGCCTGACAAGCGTGTCAGAGGAAACACACACCTTCTCCATGAGTTGGCGGAGCTGGCGGCTGCGTGGGTCTCGATTACACATGTTTTGGGCCGGAGCCACCACCGTGCAGATACACTTCCCATCTGCATCCTGTGCCGAGCTGTAGATCTGCCAGCCTTCCTCCGGGCTCGGGTACAAGGCCTAAACGGAGAACGAGAGAGAGATGGAATGAGAGAAGGTAATAAAAAAGTGCACCGGTAAAGCAGTGAGAAAGGGAACGGGATGAAGTAAGGATGCATCCGTTTGTGAGCGGCGTAGCTCCTAATCAGTTTGGACATTCGGTAGAAAGGGAGATGCTTGGAATCGATGGAGCTGCTCTCCGCATTGGGGAGTGTGTGAAAATGGATGCATCTCTTTTAGGCCTATTAGAAATGCTTGCCAGCAAACACACACACACACACACACGGCTATACATGACAACAGAAGGCGATGGGAATGAAACCGATTGAAAAGAAGCATCTTACTCTCTCACTCTCTCTCTACTTAGAAAGTCTACCTCGCTCAAACCCCCTCCCCCACCCCTCCTTTCTCCCCCACATTGGATTAAAATGTCTTGGTGGACAGGATGCTGTGTGATAAGGGTGTAAACTAGCTACCTCCCTGTGTGCTAGCAAAGCTTTCTGTCACATCTTATTACCACCACTGACCCCCACAATCTTCTTCTTGCTCCTCTTGCTCTCTTTCTCCATCGTGTTCTATTTCTCACACCTCCTTCCATTTTCACCTTCATGCCACAATTTGCGCTCAAGGTTTATTATCTCTTTGTGCTCCTTTACCCCTTGCTATCGTCATTCTGTCTCCATTTTTATCCCCTGTGGCTTTTACCCTACTCAACTTTTTCGAGAATATATTCATCTGCATTCTCTCGGATCCCTATTTTTCACCCTAGTTCTTCACCCTCAAAAATACTTCACCTTAAAAATGACACAAATGCTTAACAATGTAAAAATATAGCAGTGTGTCCTACTAGGTTACAACACACACATACACATACAAAACTATTTATCTTCTCCTGTTTAAGGTTCCTACAGTGCTTGAGGCTATGTTACACACGTTCACTTTGCTTCCTCGGTTCCAGACTCCCCTGGGTGTGGCCATGTGGGGGGCACAGGGTGACAGCTATAACTCTTTAAATAAGCTTTTCCACACCGTCAGCCCATGCAGCCTTAATGAATCGTATTCAGCTTATGTTCAAGCAAATAATCATTGTAGCATTGTGGGTTTTCCAAAACTCTGTCCATCTGGACAAAACCTTTTCTAGAACCTTAAAACTTAGAACTTTGCCCTATCTGAAAAAGGTCCAAGTAGAAATGCGTTAGGAAGCAGAGAAAATTTATTGATGTGATATCGAAACGTTTTGAAACTAGTTTTGTAACACGCCAACAGGCTGCACGCACAGTCACAGGAAGCACCAAACTTCATAAGTCAGTGTGCCAAACAACACTGTCCTGTGTATATCCTAGTTTCCCGTTGGGAACAACATGATCTTATTTCCGCACCCACCATATTCGCCAGATTTAGCTCCGGTGAACTTTGCCCTCTTCTTGAAGATAAAGATCCAGCTTAGTAGTCGCCATTTTAAACCATTGCGGAGTTCTAGTGCGACTCGCAGAAGGTGCTTGACACGCTTCGAAAAGAAGACTTCCAGGACACATTCCAGAAGTGGCAGGAGCGCTGTATCGCTGTGCAAGGGAACTATTTTGAAGGTGAGAGTGTTTAAATGTAGATAAATGCAGTACTTCCTTGTAAACAGAGCCAGTGTCAAAACTTTTAAAATCACCTATAAAGAACCCTTGAGAAACCTTTCGAGCGAGAAGGTGGCGCCTTAGTGTTTAAAGCATTTGGATTTGGATCTGAAGGATGTAAGTTCGAATCCCAGCCACACCAATCTTTTACTTCTTGGCCCCTGAGCAAGGTCCTTAACTCCATATCTGCTCATTTGTATGAATGAAATAAATGTCACTCTGGATAAAGGCGTCTGCTGAATGCTGTAAATGTAAATGTAGCGCTGGCAATAAATGACAATTTTTACCACAGTGCTGTCGAATCTTTTGCTGATTTGATTTCTTTACCAACAGCGCTCACAATAGTTTGAGTTTATATCATTTGTTTTAATTTCATACAGCTCAAATAGGGACTTGTGTGTGTATATATATATATATATATATATATATATATATATATATATATATATATATATATATATATATATAAGCATCTTACTCTTATACACACCCTTTTAGTTACCATAAGGATAAATGCACATTTGTGCCTTTTGAATTCAGAGCCATGGTCTTCATTTCCTCTGTGCACACTTTAGGATTCATATCAACAATTATGCAATAATGGAATAGGGAATAGTTATTATGCACTAGATGCAAAGTGCCAGCCAAACATTTTCTCATTTAGCTGATGCTTTTGTCCAAAGTCCAGCTGTAAGCAGAGGCTCTGCTGCAGCCATTTGGATAATGGACTTGTGCAAGGGAAGCAACAGTAGTGGAAAGCATGGGCTGGGACCTGTTTACCCGATTTTCCACTAATTCCATTTATGCGAGCCAATTTTTACCACACGCTATCTATTTCTCTTCCTGTCACATGGTAGTTACCAACAAGCGAACACGTGAACTCAACCATAACTTTAACTTCAGCAACAGGACACTGTTTATACTAATTAACCGATGAGAATCAGGACATCCCTCCAATATATAAAATATTCCTTGCTATAGATACAGTAGCTGAACACATAATCTTATGCCAAGCCATTATTGCGCCATTAAGGATCGAATTGTCTGAGAGTTAAAAGATTAAACATAGATCAATTCTTTGAATATAGAGAGACATCATTCAAAAAATATATTTTTAATTTGAAGGATAAGAATGTCTTATACTCGTATTTCCTTTATCCTTAAGTCACTAGTGGCTTTTAAACAAAAAAGAAAAAGGCCCTCTCTACAGTATGTTGTTTAATGTTTTGCTTTCTGCCACCACCACTAGAGGTCTGTTTCTATAGGATAGGAACCTGAAAGCCTGTCACAAGAGAATCAGGGTGAAAGGCTTGAGGCTGTCCCAGGGGACACACAATAGGAGGCTTAAGCCTTTCTCTGAGGACCCAGGATAGTATCCTTTGAGCCTATCACAGGGGACTAAAGTCAGGAGGCTTGAGCCTATTATAGTGAACTCAGGGCAAGAGACTGGAGTATACAGTATGCAAAGGGATCCAGGACACCATGGACAATGTGCCAAACTATTGTATGGCATATTCAAACTAGGACATTTGGATCTTTGGAAGCCAATCAGGATACAGAGCAGGTCATTGATAGAGGTTGACCGTTTGATCGGCCAGCCGATTAATCAAGCAGATTTTTGGAATTTTTTTATTAATTGGCATCGGCCGATTGTTCTGCGAATTAGGCCAAATATTAGGCAGGCGCATCTGACTCACCAAGCCATGTATGTAACAAAACTCTCCCACACCAGCAGGTGGCAGTAGTCTGTAAAAGGTATCTGAACAGGGAAACCAGAAGAGCTAGAACTGTAAATATTTAAAGCAAGCAGCATTTACACCTGCCACTATCATTACTAAAGAATTCATTTAGCTTTTTTTTTAAACGTGTCTGCTAAGCCAATGTCTGAATAGCCAATCGGAGTTACCTTTCTCGCTGAAGTTTTTTGGCTCGAAACGTCAAAACCTAACAAGTGCACTGGAGATTCTTGTGTTGTTAAAATAATGCTGAATTGAAGCAATTTTCTTTATCATGTCCTTAATTAACTATTAGATTTTATGAGATGAAAGCAGAAAAAAGAAAATCGGACAAACGTATTGGCCAAAAGAAATTGGCATCATGTATCGGCCATCAGCTGCTGTGATTTCGGCATCAGGCAGAGAAAAACCCATAATCGATCGACCTCTAGTTTTTGAACCCAGAGTACCAAGACAAAACCCCAAAAGCATGTGCAGATCTTGCAAACCACTAAACCACCAAGCTATAAAGACGTATCAACGCTACTAATCTTTACTGCCAAGTAGGTTGAAGATTTAGGAAGGATTTTCTGCATCAACCGACTCCATTTTAGCTTTGCATTTCTTAGACTAGCTTTTAAATTCAAGAGTAAAATTTGATTAACTAACTGAATTACAGACACAGTCATGAAGAGGGTACTAATGGGTACTACCTCACTGATTTAATTCTGGGCTTATAGAGTTCTCTCTGTGTCCATGCATGTTTCTGCAGGGTTCTCTAGTTTCCACAAACCTCCCAAAGACATGCTAGTAAGTAACATGCTGCTGTTAACAGCTCCTTTGTACTGTTTGTGTAAATGTTTGTGTGCATGTTGAACTGCAATAGACTGCCCTAACATTCAGGGTGTATTTCTAGAGTTCCCAGGATTCACAGCAACCCTGACCAAGATGAATGAAAACAAATTGTTTGCAAATGGTCAGCAGTGAATCATCTTAAAAGAAAGTGTACATTCAGAAGGACAATCATATATTCAGAATAATAAGCTTTAGCCATCACACCGCTTTGTTATTGATTATTTGCCCGTAACAGCAGGCAAGGTTGTGTTTTATTGCTTACTTGCAGAATGTGCTGGATGTACGTACTATTGTTCGTCCTTGAGAAAATAACACAGATTCTTAATCTTTCATCAAGAATTTAAGACATCAGATTTCATACAAAAAATAAAATCTGCTATTCTTTTTATCACTGAAAGTAAAAAATCCAGAATATGACATGAATCAGAACAGTTGCATTAAGCCAGACTCAAGTTGAACGTCCTAGAAGGTTTGTATGTCAGTGTCTGACAAAAACATCCACAAGCCTATTGTCCTTTGAATGATCTACTCTGACAACCCAGACATCTGAGCTTAGCTGCATCTGCTTTTTTATTACTTGGGTATTTGCGGGCGCTTTCCCGATGAGCTAAAACACATCTCCCCTCAGCCCATGAGCACATCTAATCTTATCTTCTCCAATTCCCCCAGCCTGCCTCTGAGCACCGCAGCCTTAAACTCTGTTTCGTCTTAGCCCGCTGTTCCTTCAGCTTCCTGTCAGATGCATTTTAGCTCCAGATTTGGTGTTTTGTCCATAGCCCCAAGCAACCTGCAGCCTCTCAGTGCAATATCGTGTCCCATCAGTCACCTGAGCAGCATGTGTTCATCACACGTGGCGGGAAGCTCCACTGCACGTGACAGACACACGAGCGAGGAAGACAGGAGCAGCATCCAGCAGACTCTCCTTTGGAATGATTTCCCATTCATTTTGCATAAAACACTCCACTACTGCTGCAAACTTGAAAGAGGAGACCAAGGCATATATAGACAGGAGGGTTATAATGCAGTGGTATTAAATACTAAATATATCTGGATCTGATAAGTGCGCCAAATATCCATATCTGTATTCAGGTGGGCGTAGCTAAACCATGAATGTTTAGGAATGCCAGACTATCATCAGAGTCAGAATATGAACGATCAATCGAGTTAATAAATAGTTCCAAGTAGAGATTATTATTTGTTTGTTCGTGCCTGTGAGCATTTCCCCACAAATTTACTGGTGCAAGTTTCCAAAATATACATAAACCAGTAGCCAAGCTCTTAATCCCAAATACTCCATGTTCATGTTACTGAAGGTGGCCTATGTCCATTTTTTTGTATTTGTCCAAAAAAAAAAAAAAAACAGACCGGATGCACCTTGAGTCCCAACCAGATGCCCTGTGACCCTTTCCAGCAACAAAAAATTGATTAAAAAATACAAAAATAAAGTACAGGTATATTGTGCCGCAAGTCTCCTGTTTGTATATGTTTAAAGGACATAATCTGTTCAATTCAAATAAGTTATTCATATCCAGTTTCATCCCTAATTGGCAGCATATGCAGGTTGAAACACCTGCTTGCACAGAAATGACTCACATTCGAATTCATGAGCTGCTTCTCCGCTCCAAAGTGCGTAGGTGTGTGATCAATGTGTGTGCAGCTATGTTGAAGAACATTACAGATATTTATGTGCACACAAGGCAGCGGGGGTAACGATGATGCGATTAATAAGTCATGCCTCAGATCCCAATCTCATGAGTTGCAGAATGTGTTTGCATCTTTACAACCCTTTTACTGACTCAGGTCTTCGAGAGCAACCACGAATGTCCTTCACAAAGGTTGAGCCATGCTCATGAGGTTAAATGGTCTGGAATGGTCCAGTGCTTTAAAATCCTTACACCTACCCCTTCATTAATGAAAATGGTTAATGAACATCACTCGATGTTAAATTCATGGTTTTCATTCATTTTTGAACAACCCCAATTCCAAGCTGGGACACTGTGTGAAACAGAATGCAATTATTTGAAAATCTCAAACTTATATTTTATTTACATCTGTGAATATTTGCCATTTAAAGAAAAAATGTAACAATTTGATTGCTGCAACACATGTCAAAAATGTTGGAACAGGGCCAACTTTACCACTGTGTAGCATCACGTCTTCTGTACCTAGTTTTTGGAGAGAAACGTTGTCCCATATGTGTCTGAAACAAGATTCTAGCTGCTTAACAGTATTGGGTGTTCTTTGTTGTGTTTTTCGTTTCACTATGTTTTCAAGTGTTGAAACCTCCAGACTGCAGGCAGGCCAGTACCAGATACTCTTCTACTATGAAGTCATGCTATTATAATAGAATTAGTTAGTGTTGTCAAAGTTTTCCCAGAAAAATTAATTTTC
Organism: Silurus meridionalis; assembly: GCF_014805685.1. Taxonomy (NCBI): domain Eukaryota; kingdom Metazoa; phylum Chordata; class Actinopteri; order Siluriformes; family Siluridae; genus Silurus; species Silurus meridionalis. The sequence goes on along the minus strand of NC_060905.1, from coordinate 4,705,974 downwards.
TGCATGATAATTCAAAATGACCTAGTTTTTTCTTTTTTTCTTTTTTTGGAATTGGGCTTGTATTTAGATTTGTGTAGTTTCACACACTGTTCATTTTGCTTGAATGTGGAATAAGACCACCTTTTCAAGGCCATTTCAGACAATTATTTGTAATTAAATTTTTTTTTCTTCGCACCTGAGTGTGATTACTGTGAACTTACTTGCACAAAAGAGTGGACCAATTCTAAAGAATTAAATAGACTTTATGTAAAAAATTAAAAATAAATAAAAAAAAATGTTTTAGTAACCCAATCTAGCACTTACACAAGTCATCATTAATATCCATGTAAAGTTGTTCATCTATGATTGAGGTATGTATTGGTATTAGGAGCAAACATAGAAAATCACATTAGCAGTTAAAATTTTATGTAATTAGCATACACATTTGAATATGACTCATCTGGGACAAAAAGGGACACAGAAAAAAATGTGTTAGCAAAAACAAAGAAACCGTTAGCATTGGCAGATTGCTGTAGGATGTGCCATTACAGAAACCTTCGGGCATCAAGCCACAGTGTTCTATTATTATTATTATTATTTTCCTATTAATTTTTTTTCTTCTTCCTTTTTTCATCCTGATTACAAAGTTGAATAAAAAAAACTAGGAATTGGGAAATCCTTAAAAGGAAATCCCTTTTAGAACGCTTAGCCTTTTATCGCAAATCTATTCCAAACCTGTGCACCATTTTTCCAAACATAAAGGTATGAATTCTCTGCCAATTTGCCATTGAATATATAATATAAAAAAGTAAAACTTACTGTTCAATATTATGTGGGAGAATCTGCATTACAAAATCAAACCTGCTCAAGACAATGCATTTACAGCTATTAAAAGTTTATTATTTTCCCAAAATGTGTTTTGAGATTCCAAACATTTTTAGGAAATGTGCACCTTGATATGGTATGCTCTAGAAATCCTATATCAGTGTCAAAAATGTTACCCTTAAACACCTGCTCGAGTGGGCAGGTGATAATTTCAATTCTGGTGTGTATCTAAACCCAGCGAATATAAAGGGTCGGTGTGTGAAACAAATTACTGAGCACCAGAGTTAGATAAGGTCCAGGACTCACCATCCTGTCAATAAAAGCATTACCACAGTTTTTGTACGAAAGTTTTTGTACAGGTTGTGTACGAAACAAGAAATTAACACAGGGGGAAGGCAGAACTGAGGCGTGAAAGAAAATTCAGTGAAAGTGCAGAGTGTGGATTTCTGTATGTTTTATCCCACACACCTGGTTAACATGAAGCTAACATGTCGTCTCCTGACATGCACAAATGTCAGGCTAAAGGTAGCAAAATGTACACACTAATGGCTTTATCAAGCATCACTAGACAACAAGGAGGAACAGGGCTGGCAGGTAAGTGGATGGGGGTGGGGGTTTAGTGGCCTGGGAGGTCGAGAAAACGAAATTGAGAAGAGGAAAGAAGGCAGGGTTAGCATAGCGGGCTGAGAGATTGAGCGCGAGAACGTGCAGAGAGACTGACAGGAGGCCGAATGAAAGTGAAGAGAGCTGCAGAGGGCTGATGGCGAGCTCTGATTTCCAAGGGTGCTTGGCACTTTCTCTCACACTCAGCCCATCCTCTGCCAAACAGTGACACCAGCGCTATTACAGCCATTACCCATGAGGACCTGCTGCTGCTCTCTGTCCATCTTTTCACCCCTCTCTCATTCAATCAGGCTCTCATTGCAAGTCCAACAAGCGCCGCTTCCATCAGCGTGCACTGCCGAAACCAGAATGCATCAGCAGTACAATAACAGATACTTCGTATAAAAAACAAATACCCATTCCCTCGCTCGCATACCCACGTCCTTTCAATCTCTCTGTGAATGACCTTTTCTGGTCCTCCTTCTGCAATCAGGTCTCTTTGTTCTACCCAGCTGGCAAACTCCTCATGTGCTCCCATCCACCTCCCATTCCACCACCATTCTCCCGCACACAAACTCTCTCCCCGGAGTCAATCAGCATATCGGCAATCAATCCGGCAATCAACGTGCGGCTCGATAGCACCGGGAGCTACTATTCAGGGTGACCTGGCGATCATGCCAACTCTCGCTTTGCAGTGAAGCGAGAGCGAGATTAACCAATTAGAGCCGTGCGCAAGCTGGAGGCAGGATTGAGTCGCAAGCTCATTTCATTAGGCCGACCCTAAGGGCCCGCGACTGTAAAGTCAAGGGGATAAAACTAGGTCGTAAATCGGCTGTGCCCAAGTTTACGAGCATGACGGGAAGTCTATTAGAACTTTTAGAGTGCTGGCACAGGCAGGACGTCGAAAAAATAGGGGGATAGTCTGTCCTCTCTGAAAGACATTTGTTTCGGTTTTACTGTTTTTGCTATACGTGGACAATGAAATTTGGTGTTGGGATCAAAACATGAATATGAGATGACAAATCAGCCTTGGTTTCCGATATTAGATGGATTAAACAATGGAAACATGGCACCTGTTAGAAATGGATAAACAATCTGTGTTTCTTGCTTCTTTAATTAAAAGCTCAAAATGCTTCTTGTTATGTCTCTTGCACACTGTGTGATTTTGGCCACTATTTGGTAGTCTAAAACAAATTTTGAAAATAAAAAAAAATCCGATAATCATTAAAAAAATCTGTAGTCTTTAATCGCTGGTTTGACATTCACCAACAGATTAATGGTTGTCCCACTAATGAACGCCGTCACAATCATTTTTTACTCTTTTTTTACTCTTATCAAATTCTGGCAATGTCAAAAAATTCCGGACTTTTTTCTGCAGTGTGATGAACATCAAACCAAGAACCAATAGGAGAACCTGATGACGCAATTATCGTATTAACCTTAAACCACCTCACGGAAAGTGAAAATGAGTCATGTGAACAGTACAGCATAAAGAGAAAGTTATGCAGGGGAATGGAGCGTTTGTTCGTTTATTATCGAGGCATGTCATGAACAAAATGAACGATGCAGACTGTTTTTGTTTGCTGCTTCCTACCATTAGAGAGAGAACGCGGTGAACGTGTCACGGATTCCTGACATTAAACCTCGGACGAGTCTTTTTCTGCGTCGGTTTTTGACTGTCGTACAGTCTGACATTATGACAACTGAGATCCTACAGTGTGACAGGGATCATGCTTGTACAGTCTGAGAAGCAACAATCGCAAAGGACTATTTAAAAAAATCACACAGTGTGCACCTGCCATTAGTTAGATCCCTGGGTTTCACCTGTGAAGACTGCATTTATTGGTAAAACCAAACAATATAATGACATGAGAGCTGAGTGAGGTACAGTATATGGGTATGAGCTGTAAATGCTTTTCTTAAACAGAGAAAAAAGGGCGTAAAATAGCAAATACAATTTGGAATGTCCTGAAAACAAAAGAAACTACTGGCATGCCAACAAGTAGGCATAAAAATAGATCAGCCAAGAAATCAGCAGCTGATGACAGAAACATTGTCATCACTAACAACCATCTCAGGGCAGGATGAAAGAATGTCAAAGAAGACTTTGAAAACAGAAATGAATGTTCTATATTACAAGATTCAAAGAAATGCCTTTACACTTCATAGAAACTTTATCTCATTCATACACCTGAGCAGTTAAGGGTTAAGGGCTTTGCTCAAGGGCTCAACAGCAGTGGCATAGTGGTGCTGGGATGTGAACTCATGACCTTCAGATCAGAAGCGTAACAACAACCAATAACCCATCCATTCTTCCAGAGGTGAGTTCTGGACAACGTTTCTGGAGTCACGATTAACCTTCTACCAAATCGTGAAAAAGGAAAGGGTCTACTTATGAGCCAAAGCATACAAGAATATGGAGCACTGTGGAGGTAGTATAATAGCATGGGCTTGCCTTGCTGCTTCTGGAATGAGCTCACTAATCTTTCTTGATGATGAAACTTATAATAGTAGCAGCTGAAAAGCTTCACAATTCAGCTGGCTAATTTACAGATAAATGCATCCAAACATGAAGAAAGATTATTAAAACCTGCTGCCAGCAAAACAAAAGGACTTTATCAGAAAAAGGCTTTAGACCAAGACAATCTCTAAACCTGGACCCAGTTTCACTTCTAAAATAGGAAAATGGAGAAACACCAAAAAAAGTCTGGAACAGCATTAAAAAAGACCAGTGTGGTGTTTGTGGGTCACCAGCTTGAAGCAGTCATTGCAAGCACGGGATACGCACCTACATATTCTTTTCTTTATATGTAAATATAAGGTAAAGAATGCTGAAATTCTGATCTATTTCTCATATCATATCTATCTTTTTATCTCAAACCAGTGTTTAAGAGGCATTTTAATATTCTTTCTTTTTTTTTTGTTCCTCGTGATTTCGACATAAAAAAAGTTGTTTTCTCGTAATCATGACTTAATTTTCTTGTGATCTCGACGTAAACATTGTTTCCTGGTGATAAGTACTTGATTTTTCTGTCTATTGGGCATAAAAGCATTTAATCATAACCATTTGAGGCGTGTGTGTGCGTGAAAATAAAGTCGTGATAATGAGAAAACAACTTTCCTTATGTTGAGATCACAAGAAAACAAAGTCGAGATCGCAGAAAAGCAGAATGAAAAGACTGTTATAATGCATGGCCTCTTAGGACTTATGTACAAACCCATATGTCTTCACTGTACAACAACAACAAAAAAAAGGAATGTTCCAATACTTTTGGAGAAACCTGTATCCCAAACTTTTTCCCCTTTTTGCCTCCAGATCTTAGGTTTTATATTCTATTCATGATCCCCCTTCTCTCTTGCTCTCTCTTCTATCAAGATGCCGTTCACACTTACATACTGATTGCAGTGCACCAGCCTTAGGGCAGCAGGAAAATCTGTCACGCTCTCTCTATTTCTCTGCTCATCTGTCCTCTAACATCCTGTCCTCTCCATTCCCCAGAACACTTTCCTGCTTACTAAATATGCTATTGCGTTCATTACTTAGTAGCTACGCATCTCGCTTACGCACGTTTAAAACGTTGTTATTCGGGATTAGCATTGTACCTACCTCTAATGACACTCTATTATAAATAACAAAGCTAGTTTATTACCACAGTGTTAGCTAGCAAGATATTTATCCTAGGCTAACATCTTTTATTAGCGTTTCAAAAGAGCACCCTATAACTATCTATCTATCTATCTATCTATCTATCTATCTATCTATCTATCTATCTATCTATCTATCTATCTATCTATCTATCTATCTATCTATCTATCAAGTTTACAGTCTATTGTTGGTAGTAGCTAGCTATTAGTACATAGTGGTAGCTAATGTTAGTGCATCTGCAAAGCTGAGATTATATTCAAATAAACAAGCCAGCGTTCAGCTCAAACAGAGGAACCCACACAGAGATAAAGTTGTCCTGGGAAATGCTTTACATGAACAAACTTTGTGTTTATTTCTCCATAACGTGTTGCATAGTTTGTCCTTATTAGCTTCAAGAAATGTTAGGCAGAAATCACTTTTTTTAACTGTAAGTGATTAGTGGGACAAGCAAAAATGTCCCATATAACATTAAATGTAACAATAACCGTAAAAAAATAATGATATGCACATTTTTACTAATAAAATACGCTTGGATTTGTTAGCAAGCTGTTGCGGTGTAGGAATAATTAGAATAAAACACTTCAGCACACACTTTATTGGAAAATTATTAACAAATATTGTAGTACTAAAGTAAAAAAATATGTTGATGACATTTCTATAAAAGCAAAGGATTGTGTTATTTTCTACCACATGAACTGTTTAAAGAGTATTTTGGTATATTGGAGTGCAAGTAACAGGATGTTTATTCTCTCGTGTTAGTATGTTCATTAGCCGTGTCTAATGACACTTTGTTATCAGAACCACTCTCTAAATAAGTTTATGCTCGTGCACTGGCACATTAGCCTGTTTATGTGTTGGCGTGTGTCAATGTGCGGCAGAGTTTGGTGCGTTGGAGGGTTTGGCGCAGGCGGCGCTTCTGGCTCTGGGTCTGGCTCCATCCCATGCTGAGGTCCCTGCTGAGCAGACTGCAGGCTTTGACTCACCCCAGCTTGTGTTCTGGCCATATGGTGCTCTCTTTACAGGCAGATCGCAAACATCTCCACAACAACATGGCTCCCGATTCCCACTGAGATGCTAACTTAGCCAGTAATGGGAATTTCTCACATTACTGTCTCCATGTTTTGGCTCTTGTATTCTTCTCCCTAAGGCACTGGATCAGTTTACACACACACACACACACACACACACAAACACACACGTGATATTAACGTTCCATGTCTGGGTCTAATGAGACCAAGCTGCTGAAGTGTGTGAGGATCCAGCCATTGTTTGGCTTGCTCTTTTGAAGCAGGCACATTGCCTCATTGCTCTCTTATTAGACCAAAAATCAAAGAGACAGCATGCCTCAGTGTTGGCCTTTGAACCAGCGACACACACACCCCAGCATCCACCCACACACTCACACACCCAAACTAGCATCAGTGCTGATGTGTCTTTCAGTACAAGTCAGAGGTTGCTGTTACCATTTTACCTCAGTCCTTTCTCTGATGGTGTACTAATCTCCCACAAGGGAGGCTTGGGAAGCCAGGCTGGAAAATCCAGGATAATTTGAAACGGGTTTGCTTAAATTAGACAGACAGGTGACTCCAGGCTCAGAGGATTCAGTAACAAAACCCAGGTGTGACATTTTCCCTCTAATCCAAGTTAAGCTGTAGTAATTGAGGCTCACTTGAACCCCCCATGCATGATGTATGTCAACCCTGACAATACAGAAAGCTAAATTATGGCAAACAAAGAACAATGTTTTTAGAACTTTAAAAAATGAAATCAATGATGTTTAAAATTAATAACCAAAAAAGAACAAAATAACTGATGGAATGTAAAAATAAATACACATACAGTACATTTGACTTTATTGAGTAGGCAATAATCGAGCCAAAAGCAGAGGCAATGATTTAGAATTAAACCAAATAATACACTGTGTTCATTAATTATTTCATTACGGTTATTGATTCATGAGCACGAGAAATGAAAGCCTCAGAAGGTCAAGCTTAGGTTGAGAGGAGAAAAAGGATCTTAAAATACTTTTGATAACCAATACTAGGCTGCAGGCCAGTGATAAATATATAAACAACACACTCTGATGTAAAACAAGCCTCGAGGAGGAATTCCAACTTTTATTTTATACTGTGTCATGAACACTTCCATGGTAAGGAAATGTGGGGTTTTTTTTCGAGAGCTTCTTAGTCATCTAAAATATATCACATTTTAACTGCTTTAATACAAATACACAAATTTGTATGGTCGTGCCAAGCAGACAAAAACATGAGCATGATTAATAGGACATGTGGTTTTGTATGTTTAAATTCTTACATTTGTTGCCATTTATTTAGACAATTTGTAGAGGACAGTAAATCTGCACTGCTATACAAGCTGCACATTGACTACTCTAAAATATATCCAAATTTTATTTCTCTAGTATGGTCCCTTGAGAATACATACTAAAATGTATATTAAAAGGGTGTACTCACTTTTGTTATATATAAAATACACTAAAAATAGACGCTATATATTTAAAATAGGTAGAGATATAGACACCACACATCAGCTGGTGAAGAGTAAAAGTCTTCCCAGTCAATGATTATTTTCCTACAATGGCACAGCCCAAATGTTTTCATTCTTACATACTTGTGCTGCTCTCCCACAATCAAATATGTAAAGACAAATTTTGTTTTTTATAGCAGGACGATATATTTACTCCAGCATCACTTTTCTATCCAGATATTACTAGTAACATGCACCAATTAGCATCTAAAGGTATGCTGTGGTACCTGGTTGTGAGTCAGGGCTTTTATTAATCTGATGTCACAGATGGTTGCATGGATGCATTTGTAGGTACAAAACTAGCCACTGCATACACAAGAACGTGTAGGTGGTGGTGGGGTTTGAACTTGGACTCTGATCCAAAGTCCAATGCCTTAGCCACTGAGCTACCACCTTCGCGGACATCCCACAAGACCAGAAGACCAGAAGAGCAGAAAGGCTCTAGCCAAGTCATCTATCTATCAGTATTTGGCCCTTACCCTTCTTTCCTGCTTTCAGCACCTCAACTTTGAGAACTGAATGTTCATTTGCTGGCTAATACAGTATATCCCACCCTTGACCCCTTTTGATCTAATGTCTGGTATTTCACAGTCAAATGTTCAGGTTCTAGTTTGAAGTTTCTGAAATCTTGTTGCCAGAAAAGTGTACAACTCCAGACCAGGCCTCAGTATGAGTCTTTATTATGTACCAGTGTTAAAGACAGGTTTTGACTGGGGTTTGTTTTTTTTTTTGGACATATTATTTTTAAAAATAGCTTAAACAATCCCAGACGTCAAGGTCAGATTGGCACATCCCATTAAAGCTCATATCCTGATGGTAAACTTGAATATTAATGCTCAAATAGATTAAATGCTCACAGCTTCTTGCCCTCTTGCACATAATCATGAATCCTCCCTTCAACTGTCTGTCTTACAGCAACGTTGTATTTTCTTTCTCTCTCTTTTAGTTCACACATAAATAACACCTTCTGTTGCACTCCTCTGTGACTAGCTGCCAAACCAGAGCTCTTCAGGCTTAGTTTTTAGCACAGGAACATTGGGGTGAAAAGAGAGAATGTCAGATATGAGTGAATACAGTGCAGTCAACTTGCACAAAAATAAAATGTTTTTAAAAACAGCTTGGTTTCTAAGCAGTGTGAGGCACATTGTGCCAAGCAGATATTATTAGCCGGATTTTTTCCAGTACAGAATTGAAACCATATATATATAAAAAGAGCTGTACAATATATCATTTGTTGAATGTTAATGAAGCAAATTCTAAAATTGTTTCCTGTGAGTGAGGTCATTCATTTTTTTTAAATGTATACGTATTGGATGTATACGATACAATAAAATAAATGCAATATCAGTGTAAAAAACAAATCATTGCAATATATTAGCTCTTGACCCTTATTGGTCAGACTTTTTTGATCCATTTTACACAGACAGTCCGAAAAGGAGTTCTTGTTTGCTAAATACATCTATTGTATGAATGCACTTATTCGAATACTGTATGTTAACTTACAACAATTAAAGATGCTCAACATAAATTTGATTAAAAAAAGTGCAAAAAAATGGATTCTGGAATTTCTCCAGTTTCAGTAAAACCCAGTAAAGCTAATTCGGTTTTCCAGCTTGTTTTTTCGAGTCTTCAGGTCTTTCAATTTCTCAGGTAAATCAGGTAAACAAACACATGCCCAATACTTTGGTAAACCAAAACACATGCAGACACATACGCTCATAAAAAAATTGCAATCCAATTCAAATATATGTTTCTCTACCGCTACACAATTCATTTGACCTAAATTTATAACTTACTATGTATATTTATTTACATTTTTAAATCTTTACTTTCATTTTACTGTGAGAAACTGCAACCCAACAATTTCCCAATAGGATCATAAATGTACAGTGGTACCTCTAAAAAACGAATGCCCCCGAATACGTATAATTCAGAAGAAGGATCACATGAATTTTGCTGGGTAAAATTCGAAGGGACGATGGTTCTTCCCACGCCTCTCAACCCTCAGTTAGCATCTTCAATTCATAGTACGAGCACTGTCTTAGCGCTGTGTCTTTGTTTTGTTAATATTCACTCCAGTCTCAGTCTCACCTCAGTGCTATTTTAAAAAGTCGCCAAAAGCAAGTTTTAATAGATAAATCTTTTAAGAAAGTTGAAAAAAACGAAAGTTGTGAAAGCAGTGAAGCGAAAAGAGTATCTAAAAAAGAGAAAAATAAGTGATAACAGTGATTCGGGTGACAGTCTGCCCGATATCATAGAGGAAAAAGACTCGTCTCCTTCCAAACATACAAACAATAATTCTCCCTCCTTCTCCTCCGAACATCATCTCCATCATGCCGGCATTCACTCTTCTCAAAGGTAAAGTGCCCAGTAAAGATAATCTTTTCCACTTTTAGATGTTTAGGCACCAATATTAAATGCTAAATACTAAATAATATTAGTTGCATATTGGTTGTACGCCCCATAAACATACAGTACGTGTGTATGTTCAAGGTGTTTTTGAATCCAAGTAAGAATTTAAAAAAATTTGCATTGCTAATTTGTTCCCACTTCTGATCTACACGTTTCTCTTTCAGGATGCAAGTGCAGTATTAGAATGGTTTGTTTACGAGCAGGCAGACAGATCCAAAAAAAATAAAATAAAAGATGTAATAGGTGGTATGTCTGGTGCTCAACAAACAACATAAACTGGGCAAAGCAAGAACAAGAAATGATAAATGAAAACATGGAAGAAACCAGTGACAAGAAACCTGAATAGAGAAACAAGGCGGTTTGGCATTTGTTAGTCAAAAACGAAATGCACAAATGAATCAAACAAGGACGTGATAACTGCTGAATGGTACAAAACGTGAACATGAGGACCAGTGACGAGACACTAATGACATTTGTGACCAGCCCAGTCTCACCCCACATCGTCACATATCGACGTTGCCTCGGATGGCGTAGACATCCGACGCAGAAGGGAGCCCCTTTGCGTTGCTTTTCAACGTAGATGGCCGTCCTATACACTTAATCACTTATTATTTAAAATAAATACTATTTATATTAATAAACACTTGTTATTTATAATAATAAGTGTATTGGATTATTTATACTATATGTAATAAATAATAATAATGTTACGAAATGTCCACTACATACGACCGATTCGTTGGTTGTCCCTCGGCCGCGTTCAAAATCCGAAGATGACCCAAACCCTAACCCTAACCCTAACCCTAATCCTAATCCGAAGATGAGGGATTTGCATTGAAGTGTATAGGATGGGCATCCATGTTGAAAAGCGATGCGGGATTTGCATTGAAGGAATAGGACGGCCATCTACGTTGAAAAGCAACACAAAGGGGCTCCCTTCTGCGTCGGATGTGTACGCCATCCGAGGCAACGTCGATATGTGATGATGTGGTGTGAGACTGTGTAGTTGTGACACACTTTAACAGGTTTTTTTTTTTTTTTTTTTAAACAGGACATTTTATGGACATTCCAATACATTATATGTAACTATTAATAAAACAAAATGCTTTAATTAGAAAATAGTCATCTTGAATAGTTAACTTCGATTATTTTCCTACAATACACAATACACAGCCACTGCTCTCTAATACCCAATATGTTAAGACATTTATGAACAAATTATGCTTTTTATAGCAGGACAGTATATTTACTCCTGCATCATTTCTCCATCCAGTCTCTATCCATTCTCATCCACCTGCCAGCTTCTCTGACCCTGAAGCATTAAAAACTCAATTCAGGACTCTCTAGAGAGACATTTATGCTGAAAACCACAAAATCCACACCATATAAAACTTTCAAAGATCTGCCGTTTTTTTTCTTCTCTAAGTTGCAAAGCTCTGACTTTTCCTGAGGCGGCTGTCATGGTGTCCCGGAAATCTCTTATTCGATATCATAAAAAAAAAATAAGTTCCTCATTAAAGCGATATGCTTGATTACATTTTTAGTGCTTTTTTCACCTCATAAGCAGGTTGTTGACATTTGAGCAGCTTTTTGAGTCCCATTTTACAGCCTTTCGTTTTGAAGTGCAAATTGCAGCTCATTGAATCGGATCAGATTGAAATGGATCGAGTTGGACGGTAAACATTTCGATTGCAACTGCAACCACAATGCCTTTTGTTTTTTATTTATATCATGGGCATTTATGTTTTTGGAAAATTGGCTGATCGAATATTGAGCTTAATAGTCCATTTCTTTGATAGTGGGTCTAAAATAGTGTCCTAATCGCTATACCATACAAACACCAACATGCATTAGGGCTATGCAGTACACACCTGCTGCATCACACCACTGCAACTTTCTAAAACTTTCCAAAATTTTGCATTGCAGTGAAGTGCAAAAGTTTGCGCACACCTAGGACAAACTTCGTTGCACAATTTTGTTCGTAATGTTCGTTTTTGTTAGTCAAAATCAAAACCTCTTACTCTGATAGATAGTCTCTCAATTACAACCAACATTCATACACATTTTATATCAATGGGATAGTATTTAAATTAGAGGTCGACCAATACCAATATCTAGGTTGGATCGTACTTGCTGATAAACTGATTAATCAACAGTTTTTAAAATGGATACTGGATAAAGAAAAACAACAACAACCATAACACGTTAAAATAATACTGAACTTTATTATAAAAAAACAGTAATGTATAATAGAAATGTGCTAAATGAAATAAATATAAATATATTACTTATAATAATAAATATAATGATATATATATATATATATATATATATATATATATATATATATATATATATATATATATATATATATAATAATTTATCATTAATAAATATAATATCCATCTCCATGCAGCACGCAGGTGTTTGTGATTGCCTCTAGTGGCTGCTCTCGTAATGACAGCCGACTTCCTCAGCCGCTCCATCAATGGACGCTACCTAGAATAAACTATCAGTATGGATTTTTGCCTAAAGCCAGTAGTTCCAGCAATAAACTATCAGTGCAGATTAATCAGCAAAACTGATGAATCGGTTATACTTTAATTTAACTGGTTAGCTATTGCATTGAATCATAGGTAGCAAAGTGTGGTGTTTTTTTTGCACACACTTTTCCGATCTAATTTTTAATTTCCATTAATAAAAAGCAAACTCAGCAATTTTCTGATTCTTTCCAATTATTGCAGATTAGTTGCAAAACTAGTGCTCGGAAGATACACAATCAAAAACCAGGCAGAAATTCGGATCAGCAAACAGAAACATATTACTAACCTCCATTCACAAAAGCCAACAGAGTCAAATAGACCAAACTCTTTGAAACAATAACTACTTCCTGGAGCAACAAGAAAACCAAACTGAATGATCCTTCCCACTATGTGAAAGCTTGGAGGTCAGAAGTCAGAAGAGCTGGAGGCCATGTTTTGTAGCTGTGATGCAGTATGGGAAATAATGTGTCATTGATATGACAATAGTCACTGCTCTTGCTGTCCTTCATGATTGTTACCTGGACATAATATTGGTGCTTTCTAAACATCCTATTTCACATTTAGTCCCAATTTGCTCTTATAATAACCTCCACTCTTCCGGGAAAGTGTCCCACTACATTCTGTGAAGAGATTTGTGCTCATTCAGCTACATGGGTGTTGGTAAAGTCATGTAGTGATGTAGGTGAGGTGAGGAGGCCTGGGGTGCAGTCAGCTTTAACATTCATCCCAAAGGTGTTCTATGGGGTTGAGGTTAGAACTCTATAGATGGAGATCTTCCACTCCAACCACAAGTAAAGCATAACTTCATAGAGCTGTCTTTCCGCACAGGGGCAATGTCATGCTGGAACAGGTTTGGGTCTCCTAGTTCAAGTAAATGGAATATTTACTTCAATAATCCTATATAATTTTGCTTGACGTCTGGAGAAGAGCCACATATGGCTGGAAAAGTCAGGTGTCCATACAGTGTATTAATCCAAGAGCTCTTTTTTCTGATCTTATAGAAAAGTGTCTAATGACTTATACACCCTTCATTTTGCCCTCATTACATCTTAAATCTCTTTAGTATCTTTAGAGCCGCCTTTAAATCCTCTCAGTTGTAATATTCAGACCTCTTGTACTGCACCACCCACAGATTCTTCCTAATACTCCTTTTTTTTTTTTTTAACTGATCTAAATGTTAAACAAGGGCACAGTGTTGGATCAGGGATCAGGGAGGGTCAGAAGAAAAAAAATTCAGATTTTTTCCCCAAACAAGATACATCCATATACCATTTTTACATTTTGGGTTTTGTTCATGAACAATAGTAAAAGAAAATACATGTATTGAACAACAATGGGAATACTATTTTTTTTTTCCTCTAAAAGTCATAGAGTGGCCTAGAAGTCTTTTAGATCTGAATGATTAACATTTTAGAGATTCTAGCAGCAGCCATTCTATTATTTTATTTTTTTTATATCCCCAGACAGACGACTCGGTTGGCTTGCGCTGTTTGAACAGATTGAGCTATATTACCTCACCGAGACATGTCTGGCTCTGGATAGTAAACCTGTGTTTAGAAATGACCAATGTGCAGCTCCAGTCTTCCATATAATCACAGAGTGTGTGGGTGTAGGGGGTTCATTTTGTACGAGAAAAATTGTAATCAGTGAAAAAAAAAAACTGATGACAGAAAATAAGGTGTGTCTCTGGATAAAGTGCAGTCCTGGGAGCAGTGAGCAGTAGTAGCACCTCCTGGAGGTGGGTGTGAAGGTGCTAGAGGAAGCTGTAAAAGGAACACGGTCCAGACGGCTCTTAAAGTAGCATGACCACATTTATGGCTAATGTAACCTCCTTAGCCCATGCATGACCTTATGTACAGAAAACTATTTTTGTATTTAATTTTTTACATAATTCCAAAGTGTAGATCAGTTCCATGTGACTGAATTGACTTTAGATGAAGACAATTTAAAGGTGCATTATACTTGTCACATGTACATTGAAGCAGAGTGAAATTCTTTCTTTGCATATCCCAGGAAATTTTTTAAAACTTTGGTCATCCATGATACAGCAGATAAGGGCCTTGCTTTGCAATACTGGGGCTTGAACCACCGACCTCCCTATCAAAAACCCAGAGCCTTAACCTTTTAGCTCCTTTTACCACCTCAATTATGTGCAGCAGATTTCCAACATGTGTATTTTTTTAAATGTCACCTAAACTGAGGAATAAACGCACGTTGGTTGTTCTGGTCAATGCCACTGAACACATATTCCTTTGATTTAACAAGAGTTAAACATTTTACTTTCTTCAGAAATTAATCTTATTGGAAAAAGAAAAACCAGCACTGCACGATACATTTACAGTTTTCACTTCACAACCTCAGTCTAAATTAGGCTAGCAGTTTGTTTTGAATTCTTTAAAATAGAACCAGACAACGTTCACGCATTCATTTCAAAATCGCAAGTTCAAATCCTGGAACATCTAAATCAAGTGACAAACAGAAAATTATACATGACCCAGATGATATGCCTCGACTAGCCAATTGTATCTGTGGGCTCATGTATGTGGAAGAGGGCAGACGTGTTTTGGAAAAAGCATGTGATCATCTTCACACTTCTTGGTTAGTAAAAGTTGCACATTTATCATAGGCTGAGAGCTGATTAGTGGATGAGAAATGATCGACAATGATGATAAACAAAAAAAAAGTGAATCCCAATTTTGAATTCAAGTGATGTAGCTGAGGTTGAGGAACTATCATGGAACTACATTTACCTTTTTTCCAGTGTTATTGGCGCATAGTGATAGGACTGATATTTAATTTTAAAATATAAGAAAGAAAGAAAAGAATCATTCTGGTTTAGGCCACACCCACTTACCAAATCCAAATGCAAATACAGGTTTGGATAATTGGGGTGTTAGAAAGAATGCAGATAGTGTCATCAATGGTTTTACACCTTTGTATGTGTGATTACAAGACACATGAGCTTCGACACCTTTTCCCTGTACTGATGTGAAAAAAAACACTCTGATTAATCAAAATTCACTTAAAGTATGATGGTGCGTTCACACTGCAGAGACGTGAAAGGTTTTGCATTTGCTGTAAAAACTGGTGTGTGAGGCAAATCCAAACTGTGGTAACAGTGCGGAAAAAAGTTTTTACTTTATGCAAATAAGAAATGAGGATCGGATTGTTGAATGTGTTGTGTTAGGGTTTTCATCATGAGTCAAACCCAGGGGCAGGCCAGATATCACTGTGAGAACACAGACTGAACCACAGTGCAGCAGCTACACAATTAAAAATATGCACACAACCCATGATTAAAACAGTGAAATGGAATTTGGATTTTTATGCCTCTACTGCTTTCTGTTGCATTTTAGTTAACATTTAGGGAGAGATCAAATATATGCAAGCCTTCCACAAGACATTAGTGCTATGGTTGGTTTTCCAGTGGTATGTGGTTCTTCCATAAACTGTTAACACCAAGTTTAACAATTGTATAGGATGTAGCATAAAATGTTTTCCTTCACTTAAACTAGAAGACCCAAACCAGGTCTGTTTGGAGATTGAGTGGTTCTTTAAGATGAATTGTAATTTTGATCACACCCAAGGCCTCCTCTCTATAACAAATAGGGACCAAATAGTGGCATAGGATGTTTAGTTGTCCACAAACTTTTGTTCATATAGAGTACACTTATTTTAATGTTATACAGTATTCAATGTGGTGAACTGTAGGCGAAAGAAAAAGCATTCGATTCTGTGCATTATAAATGTTCCCTGAAGGCATTTCATAAGGAGGTCAATAACCTTTTATTAGAAAAGTATTTTTTTTGCAGATTTTTATCCTATTTAGAAACGGAACTATTTTTAGACGGAAGAATTTCTAGTGTGTTATGCGTTACGTGTGTAGTCACTAGAAACCGTTTAAAGAATGCTGATTTACCACCCACTTTGCCCCCCAACACATTTCATTTCATTTAATGTACTTAAGTTTAACCAGATACACAGTGGAAGGAGTTGTGAAAGTGGGATTAAAGTTTCCTGAAGAAGGTGTCTGGGAAATTAGTTTGAGCTAATGTTTTTGATTTGCTGCTTTATTATATGGTTTACTATTCCTAATTTGCTTATCATTAAAAAATAAATCATAGGTGGAGGAGCTGGAGCAAATGGTTATGGAGAGGAATTTATGAGACTGCTGCCCCTGCAACCCAGACTCAGAGAAGTGAAGGAAAATGGAAGGATGGATGGATGGATGGATGGATGGATGGATGGATGGATGGATGGGTCGATATAGGCATGGATCAATAGATGATTGACTGGGTGAGTGAATAGAGAAATGAATGAATAAGTCAATAGAAACATGGATGAGAGTTGGAGGGACTTGTGGTTGAGGGATGAATGGATGGATGGATGAATGGATGGATGGATGGATGGATGGATGGATGGATGGATGGATGGATGGATGGATGGATGGATAAATAGATGGCTAGATGTGGAGATGGATGGTGGGTGGAAGTTTGGATGGATGGATGGATGGATGGATGGATGGATGGATGGATGGATGGGTCAATATCGGCATGGATCAATGGATGGATGGATGAATAGATGGTTGACTGGGTTAGCAAATGCAGGGATAGATGGATAGGTCAATAGAAGCATGGAAGCCAGAATAAATAGGTCCAAGCCAGAATAAATAGGTCCAGTTGTGTTGGGAAGGACATCCAGTGTAAAACGTGCCAAATCATACATGCGCATCACAAATCAGAAAGATTTTCTCTTAAATTGATATTAATATAAAACAACAGCTGTCACTAAATGCTAGAAGTGGAGACTCCTTCTATAAATGCTACACAAACATCTCAACATACCGTGATTCAAGATTTCCGTTTGAGTTAGTTTGGATTTCTTGTTTATGTCCAGAACTTGTCCTCTTCCATGGCTCTATCTTACAGTAGTCTGTGATTACATTAAAAATAGTACTCCTTTATATCTCTTCCAGACAAATGTGAATGGGAAATGGACTGTGATGGAGTCATAGATTAATAGTCAATTTCCTACCCAACCGTCCAGCTTCTCTGCCTAGGAGCTGGGGGCATTTAGAGAAGGGCAGATGTTCAGAGAAAGTACTCTTCACTCTATAGACACCTAGCACTATGACTCACCTTTAATGATCCTGGAAATGTCAAAGGCACTCACCTCCCTTACATTGACTTCATACTGTGTGTATGAGTGTGTGTATATGAGTATTTCTCTCTCTCTCTCTCTCTCTCTCTCTCTCTCTCTCTCTCATATACACACACTGCTACACACTTGTGCACTTTGTGTTGGTAAGATTGCAGCCAGCATCCACTTAAGAACCTTTTAGGATATTCTGAGCTCTCTGAGAATTTGCTTACATTTCAGCCACTGCAGCCTCTTTCTTTAATTTGATTGAGGCTGAGCAGGCGATGCCAGTCAGCCTGAGCCACCCTAGGGCTCAACTCTTTCATTCCCCCACCCTTCTTTAAAGGCACTATATTGAGGCTACAAATAAATGCAGAGATGAATAGAAACAGGGAAGGGGTGTGGGTGCATTTTTATTTTTTAGGTTCATTGATTCTTCTTTCAAATATACTTAAAAAATAAAATGAATAAAATTCTGCTGCAAAATCATTATTCTCTCTCTCTCTCTCTCTCTCTCTCTCTCTCTCTCTCTCTCTCGCATGATTTAACATTAAAAAGGCTTAATTAATGATGTAAATGTTCAGAACAGATGAAAAAAAAGATACACAACCTAAAGCCATGAAGTGGTAGTGTTGTGTTAAGTTTCTGTAGCACATCCCTGTAACCTGCAACTTCAGGCAATTAGTTGCTAATACCAGATGACTAGCGGGATACAGATTTAGCCTGACACTTAACTTGAATTGAGTCTATCGACCCTTAAAGCGTAAATTCAGAGCGTGACATGTTTTCGTTTTAATTAGCCATTAGCATTTTTGCTTCCTTTTTTTCAGCATTTGTTGCTACTACAAAGTGCATAAATAAGCCACGCCCCTAAATGCTACGTGTAGCAGGATCGCCCAGGGTTTCGCCAACAGTGGCTAGCAATTTTGGGTTCACCTTTTAAAACCACTAATTAAAACATGCGTTTCGAACAAATTCAGGAGTAAAGTCTCAAACTTTTTTTTTACATTTTAGAAAAATAATAAATTTGAGAGTTGAAAGAACCACATCGATCTTCTTTCATCATGTCGGGGAAAAATACCAAAAAAAAGCACAAGCTTAGATGACACATCTTTACTAACAAAGCGATAGGATGTCCTTTCAGCTCTCCAGAGATCTGTGGCATCTGTTCACCCTCCATCATCTCCACTGAGAGAGAATCAGCCATGACGATCTCCATCTACCCAACCCTGGCCTCAAAACTTAAGAATCTATCACAGAATTTTACGTGTCTTATAATCCCTAATATACTACACACACACACACACACACACACACACACACACATCTCATCAGTCTTACACACTATTAAGCTCAACAGATGGACATGAGGTGTATAAAGTGCGTGTGTGTGTGTGTGTGTGTTAAAATAGGATTACGCACGCTGACGATCCTCTCCGAGGTTCCGGCGCGGGACACAGTAGTGCCGTTGAGTCCTACGAGCGACGGCAGCGTCTGAGACATCCAGTTAGTGACCATCGCCATGGTGCTGAGCACCGCTCCGATCTTCAGCAGTGGCACGCTCATGGTGCTCACAGCCACCTGGCCTTAGCGCCCCCCCCCAGCCCAACCTGCTGAGCCCCTCGCCAGGGGGCCCACACACTCTCACCCTCTCTCTAACACACAAGTGTTTAGAGGCTTGCGTACGATCCACTTGCGCACTTAACAACAGGCTGGACGAACAAATACAGTGGTGAATGTGGGATCCAGAGGCATCGCACTCCTTCAGTCCACCGGCTCCTGATGTCTAAGAGTGAATGCCAGTGCCTCACACACATACACACACACACACACATACACACACACACACGCTTTCTCTCTCACTCCTCCACCTTTTCTCTCTCTCTCTCTCTCTCTCTCTCTCTTTCACTCAAGATGCAGAGCTGCGCATTGGCTGCCTCCCTATCTCACGCTCTCGCTCTCATCCCCACCCTCCCACCCTCACTCTCTCTTCGCCTCTCCAGCCGCTTCACTTCACGCACATCCTATACTCATCTTGATCTGAGGTTTTTTTCTCTCTCGCTAAGCAAATGAACAGCGGGAAGCTTTGCCTCTCGGATCTTCTGCAACAATTAGTCCTGTTTTAAGCCTGGTTAAGGTTCACTCCCAGCTGCATGGCATGGGATTAAGGCTACTGCTATATTAAGCCCATCATGAGGATCGTGCGTGTGTGTGTGTGTGTGTGTGTGTGTGTGTGTGTGTGTGTGTTTGTGTGTGTTGGGGGGTGGAGTTTGCAAGAGTGCAGGATAAAAGCAGAGAGAGTAGATAAATAGCTCATGGTGTATTAATGAAGAAGAGATGTGTGTGCGCACCTCTACATCTGGACACTTCATCAATCATACACTCGGCCTGACAAGTCCATAATTATTCCGTAATATGGAAAAGCGGTGCAGTGCAGGAGTCCAGCGCAGGGCATCCTGCCCTCTCCTTCTCTTTCTCACTAACCTGATCTGAGTCCCACACATTTGCACACTCTGGGTCACGCTCTCACAGGAAACAGGCTGTCACGCTCACACGAGTGACTTCAGACGTGCTTCAGAACCCAAGCGTGACACATCAAACACCCGTATACTTACCATACCTGGGTGAAGCACTCATTTTATTTACTATATCGGATGATGTGTATAGAAAAAGTGATAAAAACCAAAAGGTTTAGGTTTTACAAGCAATCGTGTAATCATGGAGGCGTTCCCGGGGGATTGAGTGGTAATAGCTATTAGCTTGTTTAAGTATAACTGACCGATTTACCACAACAGTTAAATTATTCTAAATGTATAAATCCCACAGTTTAGTTTAGTACTTCTGCACTGTATTTCTTGTTGCCATGTGCTTTTTGTATTGATTCATGTCTGTATATTTCACGAGTATTTGTTTCCATTGTCACGTGTTTGCATTTTTATCCACATGAGGTCTCCACCCCCATCTCGTCATTGGTCCTTGCACGTTTCCATTCACGGCTGTTCCCAGATTTTGTGTTTGTTAGTTTGAGTTTAAATATTCTTTTTTCTCTGTTTCGTTTTTGCGAAAAATGTTCAAAATACAGAGTCAGATTTGTTCCACATTTCATGGTTTCTGATCCCGTTTCTCGTATCTCGCTCTTGTTTTGTTTGTGTTGTTTGCTAAATTCCTTGCATATGCCATAAGCAATCGTACGCATTCACGTTGCACGACAGCATTAAAAATTTGAAATAATTAGCTAACAACTAACAAATCTGTTCTAATTGTTACAAGCTGATGACTCGAAATACAGTAATCCCCCGCTTTACCGCGGTTAATACAGTACAGTGCTGTATACGTAAAATAGCATTTTTGGGGTGGTGTCCATTTATCACGGATAAACAGGGGGTTACTGTAATTGTTCATAAAAGTTAATGATCAGATAAACACTTCATAGTATTGTATATATCTATTCATGACACAATGCTAACTTTTACTAGCAGGAAACAAAAACGTTACTAACTTGTATTAACTGATAAAACTAAGACTTGACTTGGGAAACAACTAGTAAAAGCAAGAGAGTAACTTTCAATAATAAGCTACTAACCTACAAAGACCAACTAATAACCAACTAGAAGTTTTATATATACTAACAGCTAACAATGTAGCTGTAAACCTCACAAACCAAACAGCCCTGCTTTGTCATTACTAGGCAGCTAATGCTAATTACTCTTTTTTCTTGTGGATGTCTTTCTAATAAAGATGACAGTTATTACAGGGATGTTATATGGATGCACTGATTTTCAATCAAGAAGTCAACAATTTATCAAGAAAAGGATCAACCACATGGGCGGGGCTGTCAATCATTACGCTTAAGTGATTCCAAAATCAATGTTGCACCAGACGATGTTAATGAGTTGAATTAGTTAGGGAATTGAAATGGATTCACAATTGACTGAGTCATTAGCATTTTTTATTATTATTCATAAATACTAGCTTATGCATTGGCACTGGAAACCAGACAAGATACACCAAATCATAGTGTAGATCAAGTCATAAGCTTGGGGCAGCTAGCGATAGGCTTTGCTTTGGGCCTATGTATGCAGGCATATTAAGCAGGCATTTATAGACACCTGACCATAAAACTAGTAAGTATTTTTGAACATCTCATTCCACAAATAGTCCCCATTTGCTGTTATAATAACCTCCACTATTTTGAGATGATGAAGTGTCCTTGTGCAGATTTGTTAGAGATTCCTTCAGCCACAAGTGTGTTAGTAAAGTCAGGTAGTGATGTAGGTGAGGTGAGGAGGACCTGGGGTGCAGTCAGCGTGAAACATTCATCCCAATGTTGTTCAATAGTGTTAAGGTCAGAGTTCTAGAGCAGGAGATCTTCATGGAGCTGTCTTTGTGCACAGTGGCATTGTCCTGCTCGAACAGGTTTGGGTCTCCTAGTTCAAGCGAAGGGAAAATTGTTGTGTTGTTACGGCATCCAAAGACATCCAATAATATTGTGTTTCTAACTTTGTGGTAACAATTTGGAATTTTTTGCACACAGTTTATTAAGGCATATGAATTTAACATGAAGAAACATGTGACAAGTATTAGCTAAAGAGTAAATTTTTAACAGTAGAATGTTGTGGTGGAAACGTGTTTGTTCTGTAATTAGAAGGTTTGAACTCGCTGCCTCTGTATTCTATTAGTCCTGAAATATTAAATTACTTTAACTTAATCTGCCTTTATATCTCTGTAGAAAATCACATTAGTATGATGCAGTGTTAGTTGCAACACCATAACACAATTAACGTTAGAGTCCACGCAAATTAGGACGAGCCAATGAACCGATGTGTTGCAGCTTCACTGCTTCATGGTTCCAGCTCCTGAGCTCTGTGGCGTTTCCTGAAACTGACAATGCTAACATTCCTGTCCAAGGAGACCCTGGGGTGTGGTTAGGATCAAACAAATGAATGTCCAATGATTCGTATTTTATGACGTGAAAGTAAAAAAAATACCTTTACGCATTAACCATGCTTTAAAAAACAGTAAACATGAACACTGTGAAAAAGTAAATGTTGTAGGCAAAAACATTGAACATTTTGTTCAGAGCTGATAAGCCGTGTCTTCCCCCAACCCGCACCTGTTTCCACTCGTTTAATCAACTGGGCTTTCTGATTATTAGCACAGCTTCAGCTTTTCAGTGCAGGAGCACTTTTACCAATCAGAATAACAGACTAGCAGAAAACATTCACTTTCTTTCTTCATTAAAAAAACACTGTTACACTGTTTATTCTACATTAATGTACACCGAGTGAATTAATTCCCTTCAGATCTTTTTTGTATAAATTACATGATGTCATCCTGAGTTGTGGATTGTTTCAACAATGCTAATGTTTTGTTGTTTAATCAGGGACATCGAGTGAATGTTAAGAGTAAGAGGAGAAAACAGTTATAGTAACAACCCATAACCATATTTTACTATAAAACAATTGTTGAGTTTCACTGAAGAACTTCAGCTGAAGTGTTTAACCCAAATAGTATGAAATGGAGAATACTGAGTAGCATTAGGTGAAGAATGTTGGGTTTAGGCTAATAGTATTTGATGTAGAGCGTTAGGTGTAGAGGATTAGTAATAGGTGTTGAGTGTTAGGTGTTAAGGATTAGTATTAGGTGTTGAGTATTAGGTGTAGAGGATTAGTATTAGGTGTTTAGTGTTAGGTGTAGAGGATTAGTATTAGGTGTTGGGTGTGCAGGATTAGTATTAGGTGTAGAGGATTAGTATTAGGTGTTGAGCATTAGGTGTAGAGGATTAGTATTAGGTGTTGAGTATTAGGTGTAGAGGATTAGTATTAGGTGTTGGGTGTGCAGGATTAGTATTAGGTGTAGAGGATTAGTATTAGGTGTTGGGTGTAGAGGATTAGTATTAGGTGTAGAGGTAGTATTAGTATTAGGTATTGGGTGTAGAGGATTAGTATTAGGTGTAGAGTATTAGTATTAGGTGTTGAGTGTTAGGTGTAGAGTATTAGTATTAGGTGTTGAGTGTTAGGTGTAGAGTATTAGTATTAGGTGTAGATTATTAGTATTAGGTGTTGAGTATTAGTATTAGGTGTTGAGTGTTAGGTGTAGAGTATTAGTATTAGGTGTTGAGTGTTAGGTGATGAGTATTAGTATTAGGTGTTGAGTGTTAGTGTAGAGTATTAGTATTAGGTGTTGAGTGTTAGGTGTTGAGTATTAGTATTAGGTGTTGGGTGTTAGGTGTTGAGTATTAGTATTAGGTGTTGAGTGTTAGCTGTAGAGTATTAGTATTAGGTGTTGAGTGTTAGGTGTAGAGTATTAGTATTTGATGTAGAGTGTTAGGTGTAGTAGGTGTAGATTATTAGTATTAGGTGTTAAGCGTTTGGTGTAGAGCGTTAACTGAAATCATTCTGGTTTCTTCTGGAACGTGTCTTTTATAAGTTCTTAAAGAAAGAAAGTTCAGCAACTTGGTAAATATAATTACCTTGTTTTTTTTAGGCATTTGTGCTCCTATAATGAGCAGATTGCCACATTAACATTCGCCTCTTGACACGATCCTGTGACGCACAATAGTGAATTGGTAATCAATGCCTGAACAGAATCTCAGCGATTTTTGAAAGATTGAAATAAAGGGCTTTGTGTTTTGCCCGTCATTATTTCTGTCGAGTGGTAAGCGATGTTTCACTCTGCTTTATGATTGGACTCGTGAACGAGTGAGACGCACTTTGCAGGGACAAACCTTCTGCAATCAAGATCAAAATCAAAAGCGACAACTGCTAGACAGCCACTCTTACAATACTCCGGTCCCGAAGGACCAGACAGGAGAAAAAAAACGTTCTGTACATGACTTTGGATTTTTTTTTCTTCCCAAGAAACAGGGCTTCAGAGAGGGCTTCAGTGAGGCGTTTTGGTTTGGAAATCGTTTTCAGTGGTATGGAGTGGCACTGCCATCCTCTGGTAAGAATGCAGTACTGCACTCAGCACAGGTCCTTATTACGTTTTGTCCCAGCAACTGTTGCTTGGCAGCAAACAGGGTTTCTGAAAGCATTAGAGCAATGCGAGCATCATAACATTACACCAAGCTTTTTCTTTTCTGAGCTGTCAATATCTCTCATTGAAAACTGCACCCTTGTACAGCACAGATCAGACATTACCTAAAATCTTCTGCTTTTCTAGCTCTTTCTTCACTCTCTTTTTTCTCTCTCATTCTCTCTTAGTAATGTATCATGTGTACATGCGAGTAAGAGTCATGGTCGTGGCTCAGGAGCTCTTGCAGGCTGGATGCCATGGCTCCAGAGGATGGAGAAACCTGTAGAGAACATGCTGCTGGTGGTTTACACTTAGGATTTAAGTGGCTTGAACACACACACACAAAAAACACACACACTCCTTCTCTCTCTCGCTTTATAATTTTAAATTATATTTGCAATAATGGTGTCCAAACCTACTTACAAAGAACTGGTCTGAATAGAGCTTGTCTTTGCAGTTAAGAGGCACATTTGTAAACAATATAACAGCACACCTACTTCTGTTAAAAGAAACAACTTGCTGCAATGATAAAATTAGAAGGAAGCAAGTTCTCACATGTCAGTAATTATCAGCAACCTCACACAACCTCGATCTCGTCACCTGACGTGAACAGTGGAACAATCCGAGTCATTTCTGCTCCAACTTTCTTGCTATCTGTTTCTTTTTACGTTGTCATTTAAACGTGTTTAAAGTCTGCGTGTGTAAGAGCTTAACTCTGTTTTGTTGACGTGGTAAAGGTGCAGGAACATTTTGCATAGCTGTTGATTTCTTAAGTTCGATCGATTGCGTTTATGTCCATTTTTTCTCATTTTCTCTAAGCTGGAACAATTTATTTACCGTATTTTCCAGACTATAAGCCGCTACTTTTTTCCCACTCTTTGAACCTCGCGGCTTAAACAATGAAGCGGCTAATTTATGGATTTTTCCTGGGTTTTTCCCGGTTTCACAAACTTCAAGCCAAAAAACTGAACCCCATAACATTACACCAATGAAATTGCAGAACGGGTTCAGGTGAACCAATGAAACTCTTTATATTAAATCAGATGCGCTCCCACTGAATCGGGCCGCACCACATCATAAATATGGATGATGTTCCTCTGACGTTTGACCTGCCGCTCACTCGGACTGTCTACAGGAAATGCGAATCGTTCGTCACGCTGAAAACAACCGGGCATGAAAACACACTTCACCTGTGTTCTGAGCTGCACAGCATCGGGAGAAAAGCTTCACCGGTGGTGATTTTTAAACGCACGACGATGCCAAAAGATAAACTCTCGAGAGAAATTGTTGTGAAAGGAAGGAGGAAGACAGTGAACAATGACTTTCTTGGTAGGCTACTGTTTAGATACAAGCCGTGTAACAGACACTGTCTTTCATTAAAGCCTGTGTAAAGTTCATTAGTTTCAGTGTAGACACGGCTTATAGACAGGTGCATCATATTTATGGTTAAAATAAAAATCTTTGTAAATTCAGAGGGTGCGGCTTATATTTGGGTGCACTTAATAGTCCGGAAATTACGGTAAGTGCATGGATGGATGGATGGATGGACTGACTTTTTCAACCATATGTTATGTTAATATCATATTGAACACCTTTGAGATGAACTTTTCACACTGACCGCACCCCAGAACTCCTCACCTCACCCACATCACCACCATCATCTGTACCTTCCTATACACCCTTGTGGCTGAATGAATCTCTCACAAATCTACACAAGCACACTGCAAAATCTAGTGGAACATCTTTCCAGAAGAGTGGAGGGAATTATAAATGCACAGACTAAATGTGGAACGTTCATGAAGCACATACATTACCAATCTTATGTTCAGGTGTCCATATACTTTTGACGATATAGATCGATAGATAGATTTCTGTGTATTTGGCACGGTTTCTCTATCCTCCATTCCCGAATAAACAATTTAACGATCATTGAATTTTTTACAGCAAAAAAACCCAACATTTATTTTTATAATATCTCATGAAACGCCAGTAAAACTTGTCCTCGTTTGTGTTGAATTTCTTTTCACAAGGCTGTTAAAAGTAATGCGTTTACACGATATAAAGCAGCAGTTTGGTTTCTGGCCACCAGAGGGCACGCGTATGCCACAAATCCACACAGGCCCTCATTTACCCCCCCCCGTTGGAGAAAATGGTACAGTGTGCAATCATGATCAGCCTTCAGAATCAAATAGGCATTCGTGAAAATAATTGCCCCAGTTCTGAGTGAACAGGGTGTCATTATAGCTGTCTATACTTTATTAACCAGTGGTGTGTGCCTGTGTGTGTGTGTGTGTGTGTGTGTGTGTTGGATGGTGAATGGAGGAGTTACATGGTGGGTGTGTTCTAGTCACATCTGTATGCAGCTCCACGGCTGTGTGCTCCACTGCGCTCAGCTCGGCTCGGGCGGTGTGAGCTGTAGCCCTGGCAAAATGGCAGACACACACACACACACACACACACACACACACACACACACACACCCTGCAGGCCTTTTGCTCTGCTATTTCAGGCCACAGCCGTCACATCTTCATTTAATAATTTGCTCATTCCATCAGAACACACACACACACACACACACACACGCCAATCCAAGTGGACTTTTAGGCCAAAAACTGCACCAGCACACATCTTCAATCGTTGTGCTTTAGCGAGCGCTTATTCCACTTCATCATAAACATCGATTAAACATTCTGTGCTGGTATGAGCCTGCAGGGCTTTAGCTTGAAAAGGCATTTTTAATCAGTTCCTATTGGATGAACTTCAGTCGACCTGAGGGCACATTGCACACCACGACCTCCGGGTGGCAGCAAACAGTAACACCGTTCCAAAACAAACAAACAAACAAACAAACATGGCTGTGCTAGAAGCCAGACACACAATAAACACCCTTTCTGTTACACAGTCATCTAAACATGCTAAAGCAGATTCATGGAATTAACTGATTGATTGAATGATTGATTAGGGTGCAGTTAAGACATTTCTGATTCATATTGTAGGTTGTACAGTTAAAGTTGCAGTGCATTTGAAAACACGTCTCTGCCCCTGTCATACTCACATTATTATTTCATAAACAAAGGTTTAGACCTTAAAAGGTACTTGGTCGGGTTTTGTTTTGCTTTTCCTCTATTTGCATCTTTCTGGCCCGGAAATGAGCTTGCGCCTTTTTTAATGATATATGAAAAACGTTTAATTCACCTGAAGAAATTGAACATGAAGATCTGGGGGGGAAAAAAAAAAAGGGGGATTAAATCGAGGACAGTCGGGGCTTACAGAAAAAAATAAAATAAATAAATACGCCCTTGTGATGGCATTCGATGTGGAAATTCAGAATCAAGGAATCATTCAATTGGTCAGATTTGATTGTGACTATTTTTTGTCTATGTAATAGACGTTATTCCAAAACAAAAAAAAATAAATAAATAAAAGATTTTGTGAACGAGACTTGGATCAATCAATAATTGTGCATTCGGGATGAGAGAATCGGGGGTTTATTTAAAGACTGATTTTGCAAGGAGCTGATAGAACAGCATTTATCTATATATCTGTTTAATTATTTCTCTTATATTTCTAGCATCCAGCAGACCCCCACAGCAGACCCCCACAACCAAAAAAAACCTCTATATTTTAAACCTGCGTTAATAAACTTATTTTCGGCTTCTCCCATTAGGGGTCACCACAGCGGACCATCTGCATGTTTGATATGGCACATGTTTTTACGCTGGATTCCCTTCCTAACGCAACCCTCCCCATTTATCCGGGCTTGGGACCGGCACTAGGGCTTGTGCAACCCTAATGGCTGGGGTTGGTTTCCTGACTGGAGATCGAACCCGGGCCGGTGTACTAGCGGTGTAAAAGGTACACAATATTTACAATTCAGTACATAAATCGTTTTTTAAGTCACAGTTCGATTCAATTTCGGTACGGTTATGGGGAAGAAATCTTTTATTAATACACTTTATTATTATTATTATTATTATTATTATTAGTATTATTATTATTAGAGATCAACATTTAAACAGTTTACATATTAAAAATCATTTTAAATATATTTTATAAATTTTGGATCAATAATATATTATTTTATAATATTTTATACAAATAGAATAAATAAAATTTATGCAAAACACTTATTATATTGATCGAATTGAGTAATCAATTAAATTAGCACAAATTTAATTGATCAAATAAATATTATATAATATATTATAGATTATATAAAAATGGAAGAAAATGTATTAAATAGTTTACATTTGTTAGACCCCATTTGGGTAATACAAATACGTATGTAAGTGTGTGTGTGTGTGTGTGTGTGTGTGTGTGTGTGTGTGTGTGTGTGTGTCTGTGTTTTTTACATTACATATTTAATTTTCTAAAGACATGATCTACTTTACTGTTCTATTTATTTCTTTAACAAATGTCTTCATTCCTTCCATCCTTCATTCATTCACGTTGACATGTGGAATTGTCAGGATTTTCTCCTTTTAAGAGAAATTCTTGAAGCTGGACATAAAACACTAAAGAATCAATAGTGCCTGCGTTAGTCACTAACCAGGAAGTGGCTGCATGTTGTATCCTGCATATAATCTAAAAAATCTTGAACCTTGTATTCATAGTGCTAGCGTTAGCTGCTAGCCACTTCCTGGTTAGCGACTAACGCTGGTGCTATTGATTCTTTAGCGTTTTCATGCATGCGCAAAACACATCGCATTTCCAGTACGGAGTGAGTAGCCACAGTGACAATGCGCTAACTGTAGTTTCTTTTTTAATACCCTGGGCATTGTTGTGTACGTTTTCAAATCTAAAAATAATTATAAAAAATGTGAGGCGGAAAATAAACAAACTTGCGGTCGGCCACTTTATACGTTCCTGAGGAAACGCAGATTTTAACTATGTTCCGCACTTAAAAAGGATTGCATTCAATACACGTGTACTGAATCAAAAGCCTTGTAACGAAAAATTGCGGAATTTATGACACATACGTATGTCAAATGCCCTTATCCAGAGAAACTGTATAAACAGTTATACTGTTGAGCAATTGCGAGTTAAGTTCCCATCAGTAGCTGCTTGGAGGTGGTAGGATTTGAACCAATGGCCTTCCGAGCAGAAGTCCAACATCTATTCCAGTTTGCTACCACTTCCTATCTAGTTTCGACTTACTCTCTTGAAAGGTGCCAATAATGCTGGAGCCTCTTCAATGTGTGGCTAATAGAATGTTGTCAGAATGCATGATGCATGTTTGTGTTGCAAATAAACCATTTTCAAATTTTAAAAACGTTACACTTGTTTTTATTTTTATTATTATTAGTCATTTAATGTGTGGGTAAACACAGGCCAATCTGTTGTGGAGATTGCTAGTGCTAACCTAGCTGACAAAAAAAAGCTAGCAAGAATCAAAACTAGCAAAGAACGGGAGCTAGCTTGACTCAGAGAGTCATCCCGAGAGCTTTACATTCATCGTTAGCAAACGTAGCACTCAAGATATAAAGTACAATGAATGTTTCGTGCTTTCTCTCTTATACACACACACAACCTGCTATCTTTTAACTCCAGCACTTAGCCAGTGATTTTTGCAGACTGCTGCTCTCGATAAAAACAGTCCTCTCAGCACACAGCTGCTACTCGATGTTCCAGATGTAAGCACAGTACAGCTCGCCCACGATGCAGTTCAGCCACCGTCACACCGACAAAGCAGCTGTAGGGAATTCTGCATAGCTGTGTGTGATATGGTATGTAAGAAGGTGTGCAGTTCCAGGAAAACAAATGAATCAGAGGCAGGGGAGTGTGATGTGGCCCGGCTTAAGCGTGGACTTACTTTTTCAACCCTCAAGTCAATTATTTCCCAAGAACAGCACATCAAAACACATTTATTCCTCTGATAACACAGCAGTCTGCTAACGCTGACATATAGCCACACAAAAAACACCACCATGGTGTATCAGTGATCCGAAATACTGTCTATAGCCCACACTCTAGATCCCAGTCCATGCACTCTTTATTGGGGTGATCCTTTTTATTATTCTCATTCTAATATTATGCTATTAAAACTGTTTTTTTGGCCAATTCCTGTCACATCATCGTAGGAGAATCCTTAGCATCAATATCTGCAGGACGTTTCTTCCAAGTATTGAATCTGAATAGTGCCAAACTGACTCCTGTGTTAAACTTCGAAATCATGACCAAGTTTTAAATATATTGAACTCTCATATGAGGTGGTATCAAAAAGATTTGAGACTAATAGTGTAACTGGTACGTTGCCAAGTCTGTGATTTCTTTATGGACAGCAAGTTAGGACAAAGAGCAAACGTGACATTTCTTGTGAAATTCTGCATAAAATTCAGCAAATCTGCCACACAGAAGTTTGACATGACATACGTTTGACATACTGCGATGTTGCAATTTTTCGTTCGAGGCGTTTTAAGTGGCACGCAGACTTCAAGAGCGGAAGAACAGCACTGGAAGACGACTAGAGATCAGGAAGGCCTTCAATAAGCTCAACCCCCAAAAATGTCGAAACCAGCAAGTTCAGCTATTCCAGAAGAGGCAGAAACACTGGTAGCACTGTATTGCTGTGCAAGGGGACTATTTTAAATGTGATGGTGTGTAAATGTAGATAAATAAAATATTTTTTTGTAAACAGATCTAGTTTTAAAAACTTTTTATACCACTTCATATTTTTTACAATCGAAGATCATACCATATATGTAAAAAAAAAAAAAAAACATGCACTTAATAAAGCAAACATATACAAAATAAATGGGATGTCTCCATCCCACAGACATAGAAATTTCAAGTTGTCAGGTTAAAATGAGATGAAGGTGGATGCAACTGCACAAGTGTAACAACATCCACATAAGAATAAGGCACAAAGCATGAAAGACATTGTTCAAAACAATTATTGACCCGGATTGAAAAATGCAAACCTGGCAACCTTGGCAAAGGCATGCAATGAACTTGCATTTGATTCTATTAGATTTTCATTTTGTATAAAGACTTTTAAGAAAATATATATTTTTTGGAAAGCAGCTTTACCAAACCCAGAAACACATTTGGACCCTTAATGAACGAATCAGTGCGACGGAGGCAAAGCTCCAAGAAACTGGGGATGAAATCCATTCTCTTCTGGGTGATGATGTGATTCAGGAGGAGAGGTGTAGCTTGAAATCATGAATAAATTACAAGAAACAAAAGCGAAGTTAATAAACGCTGGAAAAAAAAATCCATTAATTATAGAAGATCTTTTTTTTTCCTAGTGGCTTTTATTGCTTGTAGGCAGGGTTGAATTACAACTTTGTGTCGTACGAAGCAGATCTGTGGAGCAGTAAGGACTCTATTCTACATCTGGGTGCTATAAAAGACAAGTGTGTTTACAGGATGTTTAGTATGAGCAATACTGAGATAAACACGGTGTCATGTAATGCATAAAATGCACAATAGTGGATGCAAGTGCTGGGTAAGAGTGTTGTTTTCTTTCTAATAAATGCACTATTTAATAAATAAACTATTTAAAATGACAGGTATCAACATCAGTAGAACAGACAAGGGTCGGGTGATCACAAGCAATGCGAACGAGGTAAAAGGAGAGCGAAAAATGTGAAACATGCTCGATAAATGACAAGAAACTGAACGTATTACACTAACGGCGAGACATTATGTGATACGTGAGATATGTGAATGCGAGGACCAATGACAACACAAGGGCGGCGACATTCCCAAAAAGTGAATAAAAGTGCCACATGTAGCAAAAAACCCAAGTGTCTGAAACTGCTCCCTATCTTCTATCCAGTGGAATTTATGTGGTGTTGGCCATTTTATATTGGTTTAATTTTAAATTCTAGGAAAAACTGCTTTAGATGGTACGAGGAAGAAACCTTGGGGGGAAACAAACTCAAAAGGGGAACCCATCCTCACTTGGTTGACACCAAGAGCGTGATTATAAATTAAAACAAGATTACAAACACCAGAGATAATAATAGTGAGAAATATCATGAGTTGTGTTCAGCTGAAGTTGTGGAACCAGGTGTTCCTGAGCAACTCATAAATTAGCTCAACATCTGAGATCATTATATATTTAACACCAACTCAATTTATGCCAGAGCCTATAAATGTTCAATGATGGAGAAACAGCATACTGTATGTAGAATGTTATTTGATTAATTGGTTGTTTATCCTCTAAGTCCAATGTCCGTTATCTTTATGAAGTGGGATTTATTGGGCGCTGGTACATTTTTGGTGTCCAAATTCATACTCTATATTCGTTCACTCACATATATAATGATTTTGAGTGTATTTTACATGTTATAACTAACTCCATTCTTCTGGGATGTTGTTCCAACAAATTATGGAGTGTACTTGTGCAGATTTGTGGAGATTCATTGAGGTGCATTCAGCGTTCTATACAATTCTGTGTGTTCAACTTTGTTGTAATTGTTTGAGGAAGAGCCAGGTTAGGAAATGTCAGGTGATACAGGATACTGTACACACACACACACACACACACACACACACACACAGACATACACACTATATTGCCAAAAGTATTGGGTCACCTGCCCTTTCCTGCTATATTAGGGTTCTTTTCCAAACTGTTACCACACAGCTGGAGGCACTCAATTGTACAGGACGTCTTTAGATGGCGCTATAATAAAATTTTGCATTCACTTAAACTTGGAAACCCAAAACCTGTTCCAGCATGGTGATGCCCCTGTGCACAAAGTGAGCTCCTTGAAGATCTGGTTTACATGCTTTGGAGAGGATCTTGAGTGGCCTTATATGGAGCTCTGATCTCATCCCTACTGAACACCTTTGGGATGAATGTGAACGCTGACTGCACCCCAGGATTCCTCACTTACATCAGTACCTGCCTTTTATAACACCCTTGTGGCTGATGATCACAAATAACCATGTGCACACTCCAAAATCTAGTGGAACATCTTCCCAGAAGAGTGTATATATATATATACACACACAAGAATAAATGTATCAGAGTAAAAGAGTAATGTTTATAAATGCCACGATCATTGCATACATGATGGTACTTGTCATTTTTCACACCATTCAAGCCCCTTTTTACAACTCAGCCTGTTTTTTTATTCTGATGGTGTGAAGATCGAATCCACAGTGACCCCCTGCCATGAAACTAATTACTTCTCTCGCATTCATCTCATAACTTATTATTACTGTGATCACCTCTGCACCTCCACCACCTAATTACATCCCTGACTAATTCAACAGTCACACCAATGACCTCTGCAAAATCTTCTTGATAAAACAGGGTTTTTTTCAGTATTGAAAGGAGAAAATAAAGAAAACACACAAACACACGCACACTTCAGTCTGAGTGAGAGGTAGACGTAAGAGAAATCCATTTGTTTAATTGGTTTTCCTCGACACGATTCGGCTCTTGCTCCGTTCCTAGATTTGGCCTCGTCAATATTTTTTGGGGAAATAATTATCCTCTGTTCCTAAAAAAAACAAAAACAGAGTGAAAGCTATTACCTACGACACTCTCGGTCCTTTTTAAAATTTGCACTATGGAAAAATCGAGTTGGAAATCTCATGCTCGGATGAAACGACGCCTCAGTTTGTAAACCCTCGCCCCTCCAGCGCTATGTATCTTCCACGGGGTGCACTTTTATACTCCATTTACCTTGACCATGAATTAAAGTTGGCCCATGAATAGCAGAAAATGAACCCCGTGTTGTTCTATTACTCTATGAGAAAGTGCGAATGCTGGGTGCGAGCGAGGTGTAAATCACAGCTATGGGCTCTGAGTAACACGTAATAAGATTATTATGTAATTATATTGAGTGTAAACACCCCCTCTCATGGATGAAACAGCTGTTATGAAACACCATCTTCAGCATCATATCTCGTCTATCTATTAATGGGTTTAAAGCTCTGAAAGGACGTCTTCGAAACCATTTCGGCTCAACCGTGTAGTCTTTACAAAAAACACAAAATAAGTTTGCTTTCATGGAATGATACACACTACATGGACAAAATTTTGTGGACACCTGAGCAGAAGATTGGTACAGTGTGGTTATTTACATTTATAGCATTGGACAGATGCCAATATTCAGAGCGACTTACATGTTACCTCATCCAAACTGTACAGCTGAGCAGCTATGGAGTTAAGGGCCTTGCTCAGGGGTTTAGAAGTGAGAGCTGGGTGTAGCTGGGATTTGAACTCATGACCTTCAGCTGCAAAGGCTAATGCCTTAACCACTAAGCTAGAGTACCACCTCTGTACCACCTTGAGATTTGTGCTCTTTCAGCCACAAGGGTGTAAATACTGATATCAGGTGAAGAGATCTCTCTAGTTCATTTACCGTAATTTCCAGACTATTAAGCACACCCAAATATAAGCCGCACCCACTGAATTTGACAAAGATGTTTATTTTGAACATAAATAAGCCGCACCTGTCTATAAGCCGTGTCTACACTGAAACTAATGAACTTTACACAGGCTTTAATGAAAGACAGTGTCTGTTACACGGCTTGTATCTAAACAGTAGCCGACCAAGAAAGTCATTGTTCACTGTCTTCCTCCTTCCTTTCACAACTATTTCTCTCGAGAGTTTATCTTTTGGCATCGTCGTGCGTTTAAAAATCACCATCGGTGAATCTTTTCTCCCGATGCCGTGCAGCTCAGAACACAGGTGAAGTGTGTTTTCATGCCCGGTTGTTTTCAGCGTGACGAATGATTCGCATTTCCTGTAGACAGTCCGAGTGAGCGGCAGGTCAAACGTCAGAGGAACCGCATCCATATTTATGATGTGCTGCGGCCCGATTCAGTGGGAGCGCATCTAATTTAATATAAAGAGTTTTATTGGTTCACCTGAACCCGTTCGGCAATTTCATTGGTCTAATGTTATGGGGCTCAGTTTTTTTGGCTTACAGCTTGTGAAACCGGGAAAAAACAGGAAAAATCCATAAAATAGCCACTTCGTTGTTTAAGCCACGGGGTTCAAAACGTGGGGAAAAAAGTAGCGGCTTATAGTCCAGAAAATACGGTATTCATATTAAGTTTAAACAATGACTGTTGTATAACTGCTAGCATCCCAGTGGGGTGAAGACTTACACATTCTTCCTCATGTTACTGCAAAAAAAGATAAAGAATCAAGGTGCTGGACTCACATACACACACACAGGTCGGAAAAGATCTTGACCCAGAGGAAAGATATTATCCCTTGAATTTCATACAGGAATGAGGCCCAAACCCATATTATATAAAAACACTGGATTATTATTAACACTATATGAGACAGTTTGCAAGTAGGGAAAAGCCTAGAGGGGCTTATAAGCCTTTAAGAACCTCTTTAGATAATGGATACACCAAGTTTATTAATTGAATAATCTTTATGGAGTCATTCATGTTAAATAGAGCCGTCAAGCTAAACCACTATACGAACGATGTCTTCAGCAGGACATACGGTAGTCATGTTCTGTAATTACAGGGTTTGTTGTTTCAGGATCTACATAGACATTCAGAAATTATCTTATACAACAGTTTTGCATTTAAGCACCTCAACTAAACACTGAACACGCTCAACAATGATGGAACTGTAATGAATGGATATTCGGTGCCATCCAGACGAGGATGAGTTTCCTTTTGAGTCTGGATCCTCGTAAGTATTTTTCTTGCCACAGTCACCACTGGCTGGCTCATTATGGATAAACTTACAATTATAAGAACAAACTTATAGGCACTGAACTTAGACACTCTTTTATACACATTTACGCCATTTAGCAGACGCCCTTATCCTGAGCAACTTACAACTTAGCAAGAGAGGGTTAAGGGCCTTGCTCAAGGGCCCAGCAGTGGCAGCTTGGTGGTGGTGGGATTTGAACCTGTAACCTTCTGATCTAAAGTCCAATGCCTTAACCACTGAGCTACAACCTCCACTACCACGTTTATAACTGTTTTACCTTTGTAAAGCTGCTTTGAGACCATGTCAATTGCTATATAAATAAAAAGAACCGAATTGAATCATGACTAATACAGTCATCTTTAAAGACTGACTGTTTAGTCAAGAAGCCAGCATTGGGTCACGAAGCATGTAAAGAAAATCACCAGCTTCCTCAACTGAGTGTAAAACAAAGGCAAGATTATATGATTGGCAGGCGAGTAAATAATAAAAAATAAAACTTTCACCCAGAGAACACAAATTATTAAGCTCTCCTGGTCACAGAAGCCTGTGGCGTCATATATATTCAACCTCATAATTTTCCTACTAAACCGAACTCTGTGCTACTCAGGAGAAATTACCAGGAAATATAATACACTGAATTCTGAACTGTTAACTATTAAATCCAGCTTCACACCCCAAGCGTTGTGGGTTTAACGATGCCGTCTACTGGGAACTTCCATTCAGGCCCAGCGTGTAAGCACACAATTAGACATGAGTACTAGTTCAAGTCTTTCGGTCCTGCAGGAGAGGTAGTGTGTGTGTGCCTGTGAAATGTAGCACAAGGTGATTTTCTGTCATGGTAATGGAGTGTTAAGCTGCTGTTAAGCGAAGAAAGGTAATTGTTCTGGCCTGAGATATCCTTTTCAAGAAAGCACGGAATGCTTTTGTACCTTGAGAACAGTCCTTGGGCGATTCATTCTTTTATATACATCAGTATAACATACATAATAGAATAAACAGCAGGGACTCCACTTGTAAGGAGCTCCTGTACTTTTACAATCAATGAAGCTACTGTTAAACAAGCTGCATTAACGCTGCAGTTAGCTGAAAGCACACGGCTTGCTATATGCTACACAGGCTGCGTTTACATTGCTGGCCTTGATACACAACTATATTTGATTTTTTTGTCCTGTATCTTTACATATATCCTTCATCAGATCCATGCATGATTCCCATTTACACAATTGTACTCAGCTGAAAAGCAAAAACAGCTGCGGATGAAGAAATGTTGACCAATTCTCTTGTTTCCACACCCATTGTGGCCTTTTGCCTCTTTCTGTGTTGCTATCGTGTATTTTTCTAAACAAAAATATCAAGCTATTTATCTACACAAGAGAAGAACAGAGTATTGATATACTGTAGGTGAACAACAGGGTTAATGTCAGAGCTCTGTAGCAAACTAGTGAGTGATTTTGGATAAAAAGCATAATGTCTGAACATCTCTGTTGCATAGACAGACATTAAAATGCAATATAATTTTGTTAGATTTACAGAAGTCACATTTTGATCGTGACTTTGCAAAAGACCTTGTGTAGGCTATTTAATGTCAAAGAAATGCGTTACATTCACAGTGTGAATAATTCCATGGTGTTAAAATGGGAAAGGAGATTTGCACTTAAGTTCACTAAATAAGTTATCACAACACTGTTTTATGTTCTTTGCAGTGTTCATTTATCAAAATGTTAATAATCCTATTAACTTAATAACACAATATACACAGATCAGGTGTAACATTATGACCAGTGAAGTGAATAAGACTGACTATCTCTTCATCATGGCACCTGTTTGTGGGTGGAATATATTGTATTATGCAGAAAGTGAACATTTTGTCCTCAAAGTTGATGTTAGAAGCAGGAAATATGGCGAGCATAAGCATTTGAGCAAGTGTGACAAATACTGATGTCTAGACGACTGGGTCAGAGCATCTCCAAAACTGCAGCTCTTGTGGGATGTTCCTGGTGTGCAGTGGTCAGAATCTAAAAAAAGTGCTCCAAGGAAGGAACAGTGGTGAACCGGCGACAGGGTCGTGGGCGGCCGAGGCTCATTGATGTACGTGGAGAGCGAAGGCTGGTCCGTGTGGCCCGATCCATCAGACGAGCTCCTGTAGCTCAAACTGCTGAAGAAGTTCATGCAGTTAATTTTCGACAGGTCAGAACTGTTTTGCCAGCAAAAGGGGGACAAACGCAATATTAGCAGGTGGTCATACGCCTGATAAGTGTGAGCGCTACAGTAATGTTCAAACGTCCATAACAAGCATGTAAAAAACTTGAAGAACTAAATCATTAATATTTTATTTCTATTTGAGCTGTACATAAATTTATCACTGGTAATGTACTTCATGTGCCAGAGAACTTTACAACATCTACGTCTAGCTGTAGATGTTGTGATGTTGTAGCAATTCAAGTGAAGGGAACATCTAATGCTACTGCATCCAAATACATCCCATACAATTGTGTGCCTTCAGCTTAGTGGTTACAGTTGTGGGAAGAAGCACAAATTGTGATCTATTTTTAAGCATATTTCTGTCAAAAAATGTACATATTTCAAATGCAACATATAGTAAATGATAATGTAAAGGGAAACACTTTTCTGTGAAGTAAGAACGACTATTAGGTTAGAAAAAAAAATAATCCAGGTAATCCAGGATCAGCTCGACAAACAACAATAAACTAGGCAAGGAAAGAACAAGAAACCGGAACGAGATCAAAAACCGGAACACGCGAGAAACATAAGGTTTGGTAATCGCTAGTAAACATGTTACTTTGTGACGTACACACAGATACGAAGAAGGATTTAAACACACAATAAGCAAAGGGTAAACTCAAAACAGCAGAAAATCACAAGAAAGGTATAGACGTAACATGAATCAAATCAAGACGCATAGAACAATAGAAATGCAGACATGTGCTTCTAGCTGACATGTAGCATTTAATCTCTGTCAATGCTAATACAGTTGTAGGCTGTGCATTTCACTCCTCTGCCTGCAGTGATGTCCTACCTGAATCAATCCACCTCTTAATACCATCACTATGACACAACTGCTATAGAAACCATCAATGTTATAGAGAAAGACAGTATAACAGAGCACTGCATCACAGAGAGGAATCTCATACGGCGAGAATGAATGTCAATGTTAAAGCTAGAAACGCAATAAACACAATTAATCAGCGAAGGTCTCCTTTCACTGTAGCCACAGCTGCACTGCCCACATGCATCATCTCTAGCAGAAGCTTTGATGTTAACCTCATGAAATGACCTTGGGTTTTTGGAAATAAAGGCGAATTGTGTGTTTTTGTGCAAATTCTACCAGAAAGAAAACGTCCATTAAACGATTTTGAGCGGTTTTGACCGTCCTTTCCTCATGATATCCAGCTTTTTCTTGAAAAGTCCATTTTGAACACATCCTTAAGTGTATCTGTGACCAGATAATTTTTCTCTTCTGTCAGCCATTTAGGAATTAACAAACAGCTATTAAACCCACACAAATATATTTGAGCTTGTGCAGTTTGCTACGGATTGCGAGGGTCAATGATTCTGATTTTAGCCCAGCAGAGAAGGACTTTCTGGCCCTGATGGCCTGCTACTGTACGTTGATACTCTACTACCACAAAATTGATTGAAATTAAATGAGATAAAAAAAATACAAAATATAAAAAAAAAAAAACCACTTAAAAATGTAACATAAACATAGCACAAATAAATGCAGGTAGATTTTTTTTCTGCGATGTTAAACTATACAATCTAATCACGTTGGCAGTGACAACAACCCATGTAGCTTTTCTTTGAAATGTTAATTGTATATGTTTTTATAAAACAGCTTTAATCGAAGCTTTCTGATTATATTTTTTATGTATTTTTTCTAGGCTTTTCTTTTATCTTGTATCCTATGAAGAGGTCATGCTGTGACCCATCGACTTATTATCAGTCATAAATCACGTTTACCAGAATTAAAGCAGGAAAAACGTGAAAATTTTTTACACTGGGTTTGCGTTTTCCAATGCATCTATGAATAGAAATGAAAATATAGTGGTACCTGTGCCACACATCGTTGTAAGAATGAACAAAGGGTAGTTGGAGAGGATTAAAAGCAGATAAAGCAGCTCTACCAAGCATTTAGAAACAAAATTTAATTAGACATTGTATCTGAATTGCATAATGAATATAATCAATATATTGCCCTTAGAAATACTACACCATGCCCTGAAGGGACAGAAACATGTAAAAAGATTGTCCATGAGTGTCCTTGAGCTGCCATCGAGCTGTCCAGTGTGTGGAAAACATCAGAGGTGCAAGCAGATCAAGTAATTACTAGATTACACTTTTTTCAGGACATATTTACATTTGAAGTGTTCTCATGTCACAAATTGCATTTAAATAATTTTCCTCCTGTAACCAACATGTTTATCAGCTGCCTGCATTACTTGCGGAAAGGAAATTACAGGGGGCTATTTCCGGTTTCTTAGAGATCTTAGTGCTACTGTAATCAAGCTTTTTGGAGGACATTCGCTACAGAGATGGTGTTTGTTTCTTTCATTGTGTGGAGCAGTGAGTGAAGTGGGAGGTGCTAATCAATCATACAAATCAATCAACCCTAGCACATAAAACATCTCATTAACGAGATCAGACTTTTTTCTCTTTTAGTTTGTACCACCCACCACAAATCGCTACGTTCTAATGAATTACAGCCACGGGTCAATTGCACAGCAAACAGGATTAAAAGTACAACTGTCAATAACTACACATCAAGAACCCAAACTGGGCACCTGAAAATGTGGACTTGTGCAAGCAAAACTCAAACAACCTCTTCACAGTTGCTTTAAATAGACAAAATATCCAACGGTTAACAAGCTACAGGTGTCACCAATCAACTAACAAGAACAGGAAGCGTGCCCTTGTAAGAAATATGGAACGCCTAAAGGGACAAACAGGGTACAAAGTACGTAAATTGAGGATCACAGATTGGACAAAAATCAGTGTAAACCTCAAATCAGCAATGAAATGACTCGAATTTTTCGCACAGTGTTGAATGTTGACATCTTAGTTCTGATTGGTCAGAAAGTGTTGATTCATTTTCTATAAAAGCAGCTCTGATAGTAAGCTACAAGGCAATTGTTTTGTAGTACCAACATAAACAGGCCCTCTTACACCAAAAAAGTCCTGACGATGATATGCTTTTAGTGAGGAAGTGTTCGTTTAGCATTTTGAGAAGAAGTCAAGATATTTATTTGTCACAAACACCGTTATACGCAGAATATAACTTGTAAATGCAAACCTGATCGGCCGTTTAGAAATTTGTGCATTAGATAAAAGGAACTATAAAATAAGTGAAAATATGAGAAAATGTAACAAAATAAGACAATCTAAAATAATATATTAGATAATGATAGAGCCATTTTAAAAAATATATATTGCAAATATATTTAGATGTGCAAAAGGGAAGAACAAAATGTAGTGAGGTATCACAAACCAAAAACAATAAAAGTGACTATTTAAGGTGCTGTTTGAAAATGCAGAATATATACAAGTATGACTCGTGTTCAAAGTCTCCTGATCTGTTTATCACTGCTGATAAGAACAAAAACTTGTATTGTGGATACGTTCATAACATTAAATTTGTTTGTGTCTAGTCTGCGAAGTCTCTCAGGGTCCAGGTTTTTTGTATTTTTTTTTATCTTGTTTGGTTTCTCATTTCTGGGCTTTGCCCAGTTTCTGATGTTTGCCAATCGCATAACCATAGCCTGTCCCATGTGTTTGATTCGGTCTGCCATTTTGGATTTGACTGTGAATTCTATAAATAACCCAGTACTTGCCTCTGTCGTTACGATTGTGAGTACTAGCATTACACGACAGGAAGGAAACAACTGCTTATTGCTGCAAATGAAAACGGAAGCTTTTCGTTAATTGAAAAAAAAAAAAACGAAGGAAACAAAACCAGAAGCAACAATGTTTACAACAGATAAATAAATTCTCTTTGGTTCAAGCGAAAGACAAATTTTCCTGTACATTCTTGTGGAGAAGACTTGAGTGAAGGATATAATGAAAATGTGAAATACGTCTCCTCGTAGCTCATATCATGAAATTTTAAAAGAAAAAGCTCAAAGCCATTTGGAATCGTGTTTAATAACGACGTGATCTTATTACTACATTTATT
Source organism: Silurus meridionalis (assembly GCF_014805685.1). Taxonomy (NCBI): domain Eukaryota; kingdom Metazoa; phylum Chordata; class Actinopteri; order Siluriformes; family Siluridae; genus Silurus; species Silurus meridionalis. The sequence goes on along the minus strand of NC_060905.1, from coordinate 4,663,425 downwards.
AGATGGAGAGAGGCGGAGAGAAAGAACGGCGCCGAAAGAAGAAAGAAACGACTACATTTGCTCTCGTGTTATGATTCGGAATTTTTAGAACCAGTGATGTGAAGAAGACTTTGCTTGCTGAGACGTGTCTCTCTTGTAACTCTTTGTGCAGGTTATGAATGTGAATGCAGGCTGTATTAATGTAATGCGCGGTTGCTATAATTACTCGCATGGCTCGAGACGAGATGAATCACAGCCCATTCTCGGAGTGGCTACTTAATGGGAAATGTGCTTGTATAGGGCGGAAATGTGCTTGTATAGAGGGAAGAAACCCAGATGCAGGACTGATCATACATACAGATTGTTGGAATATGCCACATGATCTTTATGAGAATTGGCTTATTTATTCATAAACATGGAATAGCTGGTCTGGTGTTAAGATGTGAAGGCATGTAGAGTAAGATATTAGAGAGAAGTTTTTGCCGATTTTACGATGAACTGATAGCATCCTTGCTAGCCGGCAATGCACAGACATGCAGTTCCATGCTGAACAAGTTATTTTATACGTTTTTTTTATTATTTATTTATTTAATTTTATTTCATTTGGATTTTTACACTTGTTTATACAGGAGAAAATCCTACTTCGACTCAGAGCCGTGGCTTTCCCCAGGCTAAGTGCGAGCTAGATAAAAGTAGGCGTGGAGACATAATTCGATTAAATCCAGACAAATAAAAATGTCATGAGACTGTCAGATGTAACCAGAGCACTATACAGTGGTATGGCTGTTTATTAAACGTGCTGAATTGAAAAAACTCTGCTGTATTCAATCATCTGGCCGTCATCGTAACATGTGGCTGTAAAAATGTAGTTATGATTGATGTTCAAAGGTTTATATATATATATATATATATATATATATATATATATATATATATATATATATATATGTATGTATGTGTATATATATATATATATATATATATATATATATATATATATATATATATATATATATAAAACAGTAGCTCTGACAATAATTGAAGGCAAATAATTTACATTTATAGTATTTGGCAGACACCCTTCTGCATTACAACTTACAATTATCTCATTTGTACAACTGAGCAGTTCAGGGTTAAGGGCCTTGCTGAAGGGGCCTGTAGTGACAGCTAATAAGAAGGCCAAAGTCCTAACCATTTAGCAACCCCTTCCCTCGCAGGTTTATACTAATAAGCCCAAGCTAATAGGCTACTGTTTCTATAGTAACAGCTCAATCGCACTGCATAATCTAAGAGGCTAATCATAAGGACAGGTAGAGTAGAAATCCTCATTGTTCATTAAAAAATAAATTTATTTTGCATTTGTGGAGCAGTTTTCCAACTTGGGAAAGACTTCAGGACAACTTTGCCTGGTTTCCCAGTGCCATGACAAGCTGCTTTTATTTGTCTTATTCACTTCAAGAGAGTGTGGGAATGAAGGTTTAGATCTACTATAACACATGATTTATGGATGTTTAATGCCATTAAGTGTAAATATAAATGGTTCCAAAAAACTATGATATTTTTCTTTGTTAAAAAATGAATTGCCTGCAAAAACATAAAAACACCTAGTCTTTTATTGTTTTAAAGAGACATGCACGTTCCAATTGCAAGAGTTTTCAAGAGGCATGGCGAAGTATTCCGGTTTACTGTTTTGCAAAAAACAACTGTCCAGGTGAAGATATGCTGTATGCAGTTGCATTCATTTAGGATTGTAATGCCATAATTTTGCTCCACTCTTAAACTAAGAAACACAAACTTTTTTAGGAATTTGAGCTGCATTAACAACGCTTTGGGAACACTTTCACTTTGGCCACGCTCTAAATCATGCATGTAATCAATCAAATGGGAAGCGTGGCGTCACCGGTCTTCAGACCTAGAGTGTCGCTATATTCCGAAATAGTTGGAAAAAAAAGAGTTATATAGTTGAAAGACTGGTTATGAGACGATCCCCTGGGTTGAAGAGACACTGGCTAGTTATCTCTCCTCGGGTGCTGCATCGTCCCTAAAAACCCCCATGTTGCCCACCTAGCCCTTGGCTAGTCCATGGCCACCCTGGTGTCTACAGAAAGGCACCTATGGCTCACCCTGTGGGATCTTTTAGTAATAGGTCATCGACAGATTCCAGGAGGCCAAAAAGCAGTCGGCGGTCTCGAACTTCGCTCCCATGAGACAAATGAGACGGTGCAGCCCCAATCTCAACCCAGCACCCCTAGGCAGTGAGAGGTTCAGAGACAAAGCATCACCACTCGCACTCCCTCTGTTTGGAAACCTGGCGACACCAAAAAAAAAAAGTCCTGACACGGGACCTTTTGGGGAGCCTGCCGTGAAGGATCACTGTGCACCTCATTTACATTTACATTTACATTATATGGTGCCCTTCCCGGCCCTGTGACCTTAGAGAGTTGGTCTTTTAACCCTGCTAAATCCAATGCTTCAGGGCACGCATGGCGAGTGCTCTCCTCGAGTTCCGTGCGGTACCATAGCGGACTTGGGGGGCTCTCAGGAGACCCCTAGAGCTGCACCAGCGTGTAGCTCTGGCTCTAGGTACACAAGAGGTCAGTCTTGAGAGACTGATTTCCTTAAGAGACTACCCAGCAGCCTGGGAGATTTTGCCAGATTTGTCTCATTGGGTCCTGTGTACTGACAAAGGCTATACGATTCAGTTTGGGTCTCGTCCGCCCCAGTTCAATGGGGTGTGCCTCACCCTGGTGGGGCCCGACCTGGCTCTGGTCATGGAACAAGAAGTAAAGACTCTCCTGAGGAAGAGGTGGTCCCTCCAACAGACAGAGAGTCCAGGTTCTACAGCCCAAAAAGGACAATGGGGTTTCTTCCTATTCTTGATCTACATCACCAGAACCGCTCACATTTTGAGTCTTTAAGGTTCAAGATACTGACTCAATGCTATGTGGACAATGCAAAGTGTGGACAATGCGGAAGTGTTCTCAGAGCATTGTTGACACAGCATATGGGAACCATGGTTACATATGTAACCTGGAGACGTTCCAGCATAACAATACCCCTGTGCACAAAGCCAACTCCATGAAGATATGCTTTGCATGGCTTGTAGTGGAATGGCCTTTATAGCTCTAAGCTCAACCCTAATGAACACCTTTGGGGTAAATTGGAATGCTGACTCCTTACCCTACCTCAGTACCTGTCTTTATTACCCTTGTGGCTGAATGAGCAACAATCTCTACAACCACACTCTAAAATTTAGTGAAACATCTTCTCAGAGGAGCGGAGGTCATTATAACCACAAATAAAAACTAAATGTGGAATGGGAGGTTTTAAACACCTTTGTATTTAAAAAGAAAAGGAATACAACTATAAAGGATGTGCAGTTGATGGAAAATTCAACCACAACACATGTCTGGATACATTACACTACCTGGTTGTTGGTAAAACACCTTTAATTTTTCACATACCTCATATATTGTGAGATTGTTCAGAACAGAAAACTTTCAACAAACTCTGACATTATTTAAAAAAGAATGGTCTCGAAGTATTATCTGCATTAGACATCTGGGAATGTGAATAAAGAGGTATTGAAGACATCCACCTTCACCCTTTAGCCTTCTATTATTTTACAGATCAAAGCCTTTTGCTTATAGCTGAGCTCAAGCACAAGTCTGGTAATTATACAAAAGGAACAAAAGGAAAAACTGGGAGAAAAATGAGCTTTGAGCTTCTGAAACAGAAAAGCTATCGTAGTCAATTCTCACACACACACACACACACACACACACACACACACACACACACACTGAATAATATATATATATATATATATATATATATATATATATATATATATATATATATATATATATACAGTGAGGAAAATAAGTATTTGAACACCCTGCTATTTTGCAAGTTCTTCCACTTATAAATCATGGAGGGGTCTGAAATTGTCATCATAGGTGCATGTCCACTGTGAGAGACATAATCTAAAAAAAAAAACAGAAATCACAATATATGATTTTGAGTATTTAAACACCTGTCTATCAGTTAGAATTCTGACCCTCAAAGACCTGTTAGTCTGCCTTTAAAATGTACACCTCCACTACATTTATTATCCTAAATTAGATGCACCTGTTTGAGGTCGTTAGCTGCATAAAGACACCTGTCCACCCCATACAATCAGTAAGAATCCAACTACTAACATGGCCAAGACCAAAGAGCTGCCAAAGACACTAGAGACAAAATTGTACACCTCCACAAGGCTGGAAAGGGCCACAGTGAAATTGCCAACAGCTTGGTGAAAAAAGGTCCACTGTTGGAGCAATCATTAGAAAATGGAAGAAGCTAAACATGACTGTTAATCTCCCTCGGACTGGGGCCCCATGCAAGATCTCACCTCGTGGGGTCTCAATGATCCTAAGGAAGGTGAGAACTACACGGGAGGAGCTGGTCAATGACTTGAAAAGAGCTGGGACCACCGTTTCGAACGTTACTGTTGGTAATACATTAAGACGTCATGGTTTGAAATCATGCATGGCACGGAAGGTTCCCCTGCTTAAACCAGCACATGTCCAGGCACGTCTTAAGTTTGCCATTGACCATTTGGATGATCCAGAGGAGTCATGGGAGAAAGTCATATGGTCAGATGAGACCAAAATAGAACTTTTGGGTCATAATTCCACTAAACGTGTTTGGAGAAAGAAGAATGATGAGTACCATCCCAAGAACACCATCCCTACTGTGAAGCATGGGGGTGGTAGCATCATGCTTTAGGGGTGTTTTTCTGCACATGGGACAGGGCGACTGCACTGTATTAAGGAGAGGATGACCGGGGCCATGTATTGCGAGATTTTGGGGAACAACCTCCTTCCCTCAGTTAGAGCATTGAAGATGGGTCGAGGCTGGGTCTTCCAACATGACAATGACCCGAAGCACACAGCCAGGATAACCAAGGAGTGGCTCTGTAAGAAGCATATGAAGGTTCTGGCGTGGCCTAGCCAGTTTTCAGCCCTAAACCCAATAGAGAATCTTTGGAGGGAGCTCAAACTGTGTGTTTCTCAGCGACAGGCCAGAAACCTGACTGATCTAGAGAAGATCTATGTGGAGGAGTGGGCCAAAATCCCTCCTGCAGTGTGTGCAAACCTGGTGAAAAACTACAGGAAACGTTTGACCTCTGTAATTGCAAGCAAAGGCAAATATTAACATTGACTTTCACAGGTGTTAAAATACTTATTTGCAGCTGTATCATACAAATAAATAGTTAAAAAATCATACATTGTGATTTCTGGATTTATTTTTTTAGATTATGTCTCTCACAGTGGACATGCACCTACGATGACAATTTCAGACCCCTCCATGATTTCTAAGTGGAAGAACTTGCAAAATACCAGGGTGTTTAAATACTTATTTTCCTCACTGTGTATATATATATATATATATATATATATATATATATATATATATATATATATATATATATACAGAGTATATCAAAGAAAAAACAATGTCTTGTAAGAACATAATTGTCACCATCTCTTTATTGTTAGAAACTCGATCAGTGCAGATCTGCCCAATCCATAACAACAAGCTTCTCCTTCAGCTCTGGAGGTTCAAGATGATGCCACGTTCTCAAGCACATCAGCGCATTACTATTCCGATCACCGGGGGGATAGAAATACGAAATGATTCCTCCCTGAAGGAAGTTCTCCTTCCATTAATACAGCCGAGAGCATGAGTATTCGCTCCACTTCGCCTCATTAAGACATCGCTGTCAGCGGGCCGTTTCGCGTCCAGTCCTCCACTCATTCCTTTAATAGCAGTGTGGACTTAATAGCAGCGTGGGCCCTGTTATGTGGCACATCAGCGAGCAGACAGTGTGTATGCCTTGCATCGTTCCTAACCAAGATGAAAATAGATTTTCCAGGCCTGTAATGGGATGAGCAATACCAGGGCACTAATCTCGAACAATACGGTGGACATATTTCTTCAATTAATGCACCTGAGGTATTAAAAGGCCATCGGTTGAGACACACAGGAGGCTGGTGTATAGTTTTCATCCTGAGTTTTAATCAGGTAGATGCAAGATGTTCACAACATCATTATCGGATCCAGGGCCACTTACTAATGCTTTTTAAAGGGGATTTGTGTGAGATTCAACAACAAGGGTGATGGTAAAGTCATTTTCTGATGCAGGTGAGGTGTAGAGGCCAGGGGTGCAGTCAGTGTGAACAATTTATCTCAAAAGTGTTCAATAGGGTTGAGGACAGAGCTCTATAGCAGGCCAGTCATCTTCCATACCAACCTATGTAAAACATATCTTTATGGATCTGGCTTTGTGCACAGTTAAATTGTCATGCTAAAACAGGTTTGGGTCTTAAATTCAGTTTAATTCAAGGCCAATTTAATCCTACTACATTCAAAAGCAACCAATAAAATCATGTGCCTCAAAATTTGTGGAAACAGTTTTGGGAAAATCCACATATGGCTGGAAAAGTCTTGTGCTCTGGTGCTTTGGTAAAGATTAGAGACTCCACCCAAAGAAATTAAACAAACATTTCTTAATTGAAGACTATTGGAGGTCCCAGTGGCCAAGTTGTTTCTATAAAAACATTTATGTGTGCATTAATAACAAATGAGCATGAGCAGTATGTAATAGTTGATTCATGGCTTATTGCGCATATGATTTTGATGCACAGTGCCGAAGGCAAAGAACCACAAGGCACATAGCTGCTTTTGGTTAAATACTTCACATTTAAGACGTTTTCTTCACTTTAAGATCAGTTTATGTTCTTTTCCTTCCATATCATTATATATAGAACACTAGAGTTATATACTTTGCTTGTGGGCAAGGTCAACAGTTCTATGTTTATCTTCACTCTGGTGATATCCAGTCTTTGATTAGAGCCCATTCACTTTCCAAGTAAAGGGTGAATGAAATAGTCCATTTCATTGAGTCTGCTGAGACTCTAAGGGCTCCTGTTCTTTTTTCTTCCTTTGTCCTGTTTTTAACGACTGCCCATTCAATGCTTCTAGAACTACAGTCTATGTCTCCCTTATGTAGTTCAATACAGCACAAAACAGCACATTCTAATGTAGACTGATGCTCTCATCTGCAGTAAAGTATCCTGCTAAAGATACTTCCAAGTCTCCTGGTCTGCTTTACAAACTCCCAACATGTCTCATTCTTAATGTAATTCAGTATAATTAAATGTATTATTATTTGTGGAGCACTTGGGCAATGTCCCAAAGCAGCTTTACAGAAATAAAGAGCTTATAAAATTAAAATGTATGTTTAGTGCCTAATAGTTTGTTTCTTATAATTGTAAGGTTGTCCCTAACGAGCGAGCCAGTGGAAACTGCGGCAAGGAAAAACTCCCTGAGATGTTATGAGGAAGAAACCTAGTGAGGAACCAGACTCTAAAGAGAACCGGTCCTCATCTTGGTGTCACCAAATGTCAAGTCATTACATCATTGTCAAGGTGGTTCAGCGCTTAAATGGAAAACTGTTCATGCACACTGCAGACCTTAGCCACTGTAGCATTGTAGTAAGAGAGGGGGTAGCTAAAGGCACTGGAATTTGGATCTAAAGGTCATGAATTAGAAACCCAGACAACACCAAGCTGCTATTTCTTGGCTCCTGAGCAAGGCCCTTAACCTGCACTGGATAAAGGAAAAAGTTAATGTAGTACACTGTTGGTATTAATTACAGTCTAAATCCACCCTTAAAGTTCCTGAGTTTCTCAGTAGCTTAATGTTGATGGATCTTTAGGCTGTTATTAATGAAACTGTTACTGTATGTTACTATAGTTGAATTTGCTGGCAGGATGTTATTTTAAAATTGACCACAACTTCCTGTAGAATGCACAGCCAATAATAATCAGTCAAAGTGATTTCCTTTACAGGAAAACTATCATCAGGAAAAAAATCAATCAATACCTCCTGGGAAATCTGACTTCAGTCATCTGTACTGGGGTGTGTCATTTTACTGTACCATGTGTACAGTTTCTGACAAATCATACTGTCCACAAGCAGTTCCAGATCTCAGGCATTAGAAGCAGAACATGGGTTTGTTCCTGTCACTCACTTCCCATAAAGCCTTGTTCGGAGCTGTCTAAGTGCGATCAACACGGATACCGGGCCGAGTGCTGCAATCGATCCTCAGCAAGCCAAGTAGAAAAACATGTCTGACAAGTGTGAGTTACTCGCCTTCTCTGCCTGAGAGCAGCTCACGTTCTTACGTTCTGTCAGCCTCTCTCATCCTCACTCTCTCTTCCTTTCTATCTTTCTCCCCTGATCTTTCCTGATCACTATCAGCTCTCACATCTTCTTCTCTCCTCTCCTCGCTATCGCACGTATCGTTCCCCGACTTCCCCTTTGCTCTCGTTTCCTCTCTATCACTCTGCTTTCCATAAAGTCCTCCTCGCAATCTCGCTATCGCACGTCTCTCCTCATCAGCAGGTTAAAGGAATACAACAACCTTTTCTAATCTTATCTCTGTCAAGTGGATCTCTTGTGTGTGTGTGTGTCTATGTGAGATAACCACGGACAAAAACATCTCACACATTTCCCTGCACGAGAAGACAAAACTAAAGCAGTTCTAACAGTAATCTAGGAGAAGTTGTTGAATTCTTGGTCAGGAGGCATCGATTCATTTTCTTTAACAGCAGCTTTGACAGTAGTTACGATTCATTACACCCTGTCTAATGTGTTAATGAGTTTCTATAGCAACGACAAGGCCTTGCATCTAATTCTCATAATTATGAGTTATTACTATTATAAATAATCATGAATCATTAAAACTATGAAGTCTGGTTTTTGGGGATGTTTATGCAGCATTTGGGGGAAGGAGTCTCCAGTATCAGTGCTTTGCTTTGACCAGTGCTGTAAAGCCTGGTGAAGGAATGATGGTTTATAGCCTTTATGATGTAAGCAATAATGGAAAAGTGATTAGTAGACATTCCACAATATTAAACAGAAAAAAAATGGATAAAAAATGATTTAAAAAAAAATCTAAATTGGAAAACTGCCATCTCTATATATGCTTTACATTTCCAGATTTATTGCTTAATTTTTACACACACTACTGCACAATATATCACAAATGTCATATATAAAGCGGTTATAAAAGTCTTGAGACAAGTTTACAGACAAGACAGTAAAATACATTCTGGTCAAAGACAGACTTCAGCGGATTTTTAGACGATGAAACAGTAAAAATCGAATAGAAATAAATAACAAACTAATTTTATTTGTCACTTACAGATTCATACTGACTACAACATGTAGTGAAATGCTTTGTACAACTACAAAACATGGCAATAAAAATCAAATATAAAAAAGTAAATAAATAAAAATAGAAATATAGAGTATAAAAGTATAAAGTATAACTGTATGTATGAAAATAGGAATTAAAAAAATACAATTATATATATATATACAGTATATAGTGATTAGATAGATCTTATAGAAATTTATAGATTTTCTTATAGAAATATTGCTAAAATTAGAAATATGATGACATTATACAATGCAGAAAAACTAGTTCATGCTTTTGTTACATCTAAATTAGACTACTGTAATGTTTAAATGTCTGGGTGTGTAGAAAATATGACCACATCACCCCTGTTTTAATCAGTCTACACTGCACCCAATTAAATCCTGAATTGATTATAAAATACTACTACTGAAGTATAAAGCACTTAACGGTCTGGCACTGCAGTACCTGAGTGAACTTTTGTACCATTATGATCCCCCATGCCTACATAGATCAAAAGGTGCAGGCTATTTGTTGGTACCTCAAATAATGAAGACTACAGCAGGGGGCAGGTTTTTCTCTTATAAAACCCCTCAGGTATGTAACAGCCTTCCAGTTAGTGTTCGGGACTCAGACACAGTTTCAGTGTTCAAGTCGATCCTGAAAACATATTTATTTAGTTAAAAATGTTATCAGCAGATTTTTCTTGGGTAAAGGAGCAGATCTGGAGGGGATATAGAGTCCCTCATGTCTATGTTACCTTCTGGTTCTCCCTTTTAGTTATGCTGCCATAGCGAGTCTTGCTGAAGTCCCCAACTGCACAGTGTCCTTAACTTTAATACAACAATAAGGATACTTATTAATCCATATCTTCCTCTCTCTCTCTCTCTCTCTCTCTCTCTCTCTCTCTCTCTCTCTCTTTCTCTCTCTCTGTCAAGTTAAACATGATCCTGAGGTACCAGTGACCACTGTTCCTGCCCCTCTTCTCTCCTCAGATCTGCCCGCTTTATTCCAGCCTGCCTCTGGATGGTGTTCTCTTTAATTGGAGGCCACTCTGTGCAGCTGGGGATGGTTTCTCATTAACAGCCTGAAGATCCATTAAATTATGAAATAAGAACAGGAGCTTTAACGATGGATTTGGACTGTAGTTAATGTCAACAGTCTGCTACATTGACTCAGGACTACAGTTTGCACAAACCTAAACAATGTAATAAATGGACATTCGGTGCCACCCAGATAAGGATGGGTTCCCTCTGGAGTCAGGTTCCTCTTAAGGTTTCTTCCTTATGCCATCACAGGGAGTTTTTCTTGACCGGCTTGCTCATTAGGGACAAACTTACACTTAAAAAGAACAATTTTATTAATTCTTTCTTATTATCTGTGTAAAGCTACTTGAGACAATGTTCATTGTTAAAAGCAATTTACAAATAAAAATGAAATTAATTTAATGAAATAACAATTTATAGCACAGTACTGCATGAACTATACAGTGAACGCCGGATTGCGAGTGGAGGGCGGAGCATACGCTGCTTTGGTTGCCTTCAGTGCGAAACATAAATATTTGTACAATTTTGTCGCATTGATATCGTCATCGTAAGATCGAAAAATCGTTATTCGATCCATTGTAACTCGGGGACCATCTGACTACAGATTAATGAATGTCCAAATACTCTTTCTCTCTCTCTCTCTCTCTCTCTCTCTCTCTCTCTCTCTCTCTCTCTCCCTCTTTCTCTCATTCACTCACTCTCACACACACACACACACACATTAACCCCATCATAGAAAAGAATGGCCTTTTGCAATACCGAAGAGTCTATAGATCATTTGTTTTATATTGATCAAGGCTAAAAGGAGTGTTTCACCTTTTACACGAACGCGTTCGAGAATTAGGGAAGGGGTTTGAGGGGGATTTCAGGGAAGATATTTTTATTTTTCGGCCTAAATTTTTTGTCTCGGACAGGAAACAGATTAGTCCAATCAATATAATATATTGGGTGAACCAAAGCTGGCTATATGGTTAACACGGGAAGGAATTAGAAAAGAGAAAGCGTAGGAGACCCCGAGGCACTAACAAAGCTTTAAAAGCCGCTAGAATCAGAGCTGAGTTTGCATATTTTAAAATTGCTTATTAAAACTCAGGCTTTAACACATGTTCTGCTTAGTGTGGACCAGCTACAGGAACTAGTGTTAAATTTGTGGTGTACGATTTTAATTAAGTTTACTTATTAAATAAAAAAATGATAGTAAAAATTATTGTATTGTTATATTTATTTCTAGTTATATTTATACATTCACTAATTTTATTTAATTATTATTTTATAATTTTGAATGAGTTTGACACTGTGTTAGGGTCGGAGTAATGGTACTACAGTGAAAACATTAATAATGATTTATGGATGGAATATGGAAAGCCTTTTCCATCTCTCTATCTATCTCTGAAAAATAAAGCACACACACACACACACAGACACACACACACACACACACACACACACACACACACACACACACACACACACACACACACACTCACACACTTTGCCATATTACTGTGAAACCAAAGCGAGTCTTGCTGAAGTCCCCAACTGCACAGTGTCCTTAACTTTAATACAACAATAAGGATACTTATTAATCCATATCTTCCTCTCTCTCTCTCTCTCTCTCTCTCTCTCTCTCTCTCTCTCTCTCTTTCTCTCTCTCTGTCAAGTTAAACATGATCCTGAGGTACCAGTGACCACTGTTCCTGCCCCTCTTCTCTCCTCAGATCTGCCCGCTTTATTCCAGCCTGCCTCTGGATGGTGTTCTCTTTAATTGGAGGCCACTCTGTGCAGCTGGGGATGGTTTCTCATTAACAGCCTGAAGATCCATTAAATTATGAAATAAGAACAGGAGCTTTAACGATGGATTTGGACTGTAGTTAATGTCAACAGTCTGCTACATTGACTCAGGACTACAGTTTGCACAAACCTAAACAATGTAATAAATGGACATTCGGTGCCACCCAGATAAGGATGGGTTCCCTCTGGAGTCAGGTTCCTCTTAAGGTTTCTTCCTTATGCCATCACAGGGAGTTTTTCTTGACCGGCTTGCTCATTAGGGACAAACTTACACTTAAAAAGAACAATTTTATTAATTCTTTCTTATTATCTGTGTAAAGCTACTTGAGACAATGTTCATTGTTAAAAGCAATTTACAAATAAAAATGAAATTAATTTAATGAAATAACAATTTATAGCACAGTACTGCATGAACTATACAGTGAACGCCGGATTGCGAGTGGAGGGCGGAGCATACGCTGCTTTGGTTGCCTTCAGTGCGAAACATAAATATTTGTACAATTTTGTCGCATTGATATCGTCATCGTAAGATCGAAAAATCGTTATTCGATCCATTGTAACTCGGGGACCATCTGACTACAGATTAATGAATGTCCAAATACTCTTTTCTCTCTCTCTCTCTCTCTCTCTCTCTCTCTCTCTCTCTCTCTCTCCCTCTTTCTCTCATTCACTCACTCTCACACACACACACACACACACACACACATTAACCCCATCATAGAAAAGAATGGCCTTTTTGCAATACCGAAGAGTCTATAGATCATTTGTTTTATATTGATCAAGGCTAAAAGGAGTGTTTCACCTTTTACACGAACGCGTTCGAGAATTAGGGAAGGGGTTTGAGGGGGATTTCAGGGAAGATATTTTTATTTTTCGGCCTAAATTTTTTGTCTCGGACAGGAAACAGATTAGTCCAATCAATATAATATATTGGGTGAACCAAAGCTGGCTATATGGTTAACACGGGAAGGAATTAGAAAAGAGAAAGCGTAGGAGACCCCGAGGCACTAACAAAGCTTTAAAAGCCGCTAGAATCAGAGCTGAGTTTGCATATTTTAAAATTGCTTATTAAAACTCAGGCTTTAACACATGTTCTGCTTAGTGTGGACCAGCTACAGGAATTTGTGTTAAATTTGTGGTGTACGATTTTAATTAAGTTTACTTATTAAATAAAAAAATGATAGTAAAAATTATTGTATTGTTATATTTATTTCTAGTTATATTTATACATTCACTAATTTATTTAATTATTATTTTATAATTTTGAATGAGTTTGACACTGTGTTAGGGTCGGAGTAATGGTACTACAGTGAAAACATTAATAATGATTTATGGATGGAATATGGAAAGCCTTTTTCCATCTCTCTATCTATCTCTGAAAAAATAAAGCACACACACACACACAGACACACACACACACACACACACACACACACACACACACACACACACACACACACACACACACTCACACACTTTGCCATATTACTGTGAAACCAAAAGCTCATTCTGAAACTGAAACTGGCAAAACACTGTGAATTTGACAAACGTTCTTACGCCCGAAACTGTTCATAAACGTTAATTAACACCTCCAAATAAAAAACATTACCACATTGACAATTATATTTGTTTCTTCCATATAAACCTGCTTTTTCTTTTCTATATGGTGCTGCTGTCTGAGCTGTCAGATTGCTCTGACTACTTACGAAAAATTCACTATGCTTCACAACATGGGACACAGATGGTTCTGATTTCTCCAAAACAACTTTTCAAAGAGAGAGAGAGAGAGAGAGAGAGAGAGAGAGAGAGAGAGAGAGAGAGAGAGAGAGAGAGAGAGAAAAAGACTTTTTACACACCTCAATTTTTATTCACAATGTGTCTATGTATGTGTATATGTATAAATAAATAAATAAATAAATGAATAAATAAATAAATAAATAAATAAATAAATAAATAAATAAATAAATAGTGTATATATATATATATATATATATATATATATATATATATATATATATATATATATATATATATATATACTGTATATATCCTAACCCTAACCCTAAAAAAAATGTTAAAATGGGGTAAATGTTCATAAAAACAGAATGCAATGATTCCTCATAAACTCAGTGAAAACATTTTAAATGTTTAAGCTAATAAAATTTACCATTTTGAGAAAAAGATTTTGCCAGCAACACTACTCAAAAAAGTTGGGACCCAAAGGCTCATGTTTACCAAGGTGTAGCCTCCCCTTTTCTTTTAACAAAAGTCTGTAAACGTCTGGGAATCTGAGAAAGCCAGTTTCTGGAGTTTTAGGAGAGAACTGTTGTCCTATTCTTGCTTGATATAGAATTCTAACTGTTCAACAGTCCTGGGTCTTCTTTGGGGTATTTTTTGATTCAAGATGCACCAAATATTTTTAGTCGGTGAAAGTCACGCTACTACAAAGTCCTTCTAAAAAAGATGCCATATAATGGGAGCATATGCTGCTCTAAACCTGAATATATTAGCATTGATGGTGTCTTGTGCTGATAATAAGTTGGAAGCTTCTCTTTAGTGTATGGATGCCGAAAAGAATGTCAAATGTTGATTCGTCTGACCACACAATGGAAACAATTTTCCACTTTGCCACAGACCATTTTACATGCCCAGAAAAAAAAGAGAACGCGGCCATTTCGAAATGTTCCACAGTGAAATATGGGTTTATGAGATTTGGAAATCATTGCATTAATACACAGTGTTTTACTGATACACAGTAAAAACACGTTTACAGTTGAAATAAATAATTGTAACAGAACATCATTCAATGCCTGCGCAATAATAAACCCAGGATTAAAACTGAGGTTTAAAATGTGCAACCTCAGCTCTAATTCTCACAGCTACTGCAGCCTTATCCAAAAAAAATGCCAACCAATCAGATTGTAGTATTCAACTATATTGTAATGTAAAGCTGTGTAAACATTTATATACCTTATATAAAATCTTTCATTCACTAGTGCCTCTCTCTCTCTCTCTCTCTCTCTCTCTCTCTCTCTGTCTCTTTCTCTCTAGCTTTCTCACTCTCTAGCTTTCTCTCTGTCTATCTTCCCCTTGTACATAGAAATAAATAAGCTTATCAATGTTGCAACGTGCTGACACTGGAGTCTCCTTTCATCCTCCATAAATGCTAAATAATCATTTTCTCACAGAAATCATCCTTATACAGATAACAACACACATCCCAGTAACATTATTGTATTGAAACAAAGCTTACATTACTGTCTGAGTAGCTGTTCTAGACAATTCATCAACACCAGGGGCGAACTGGCCATCTGGCACACAGGGCATTTTTCCACTGGGCCAAAGTACTTTTTTTGGGCCGATACATCTCATTTTGTTTTTGTCTGATCAGCCAATAAAAATCTTTTTAGCCCATTCTTTTTTCGCTGCTAAATTAGTTGAAAGTGCAGTTTTGTATTTGTCAAAAATATTTTTTCCAGCCCATAAGACATTTAATCAGCAGCTCATTGGATCTTTTCTTAATTGACATTGGGCTGACCCAATCATATTTTTAAACAACTCCCTGTTGGGGCTCTGTGTGAGGGTGCGTATGTTAAAATATTCAGAGAGGGATGGAGAAGAAAGACAAGGGAGGTGCAGAGAAATGGCATGAAAAAAAAAGAAACAGTAAAACAGTGAGATGCTGCAAAACGTGTCAAAATAACCGACATGTTTTCTGCCACAGCAGGACCTTCATCAGCTGCCATGGTGGTGGTGGTGGTGGCGGCAGCACTGGCAGCACCGGTTTACACAGTCAGAAGGATAAAGAGAGGGAGAGAGTTGAGGAGAAGTGAGAGTAGAGCCTGTGGTATGCAGAACTGCTTTCAGAACATAGGCTGTTTAATAAGTTTATTATACCCCTTTATAAATCTGAGCCAAAAACACCAGATGAATTGCATGCGACTTTATGAGTTTGGCTTGTTACATTTATGTCTGCAGGAGTAGAAGCCACGCTAGAACATCTCGGTGTTACCATAAGATGGTCAGAACGGCTAGTTTACGCAATGTGCACGCTGACTAAGATTAATAGCAGATCTTTAAGCTAGTTTCTGATGTTTCCCTGTTGAGTTAAATGTCTTATTGACATAATGTATGATCAACAATTTATCATGTCTCTTCTCTTTCTCCCTCAAACACTTAAACACACAGGTGGACAAGATGGATGTCATAACTAGTTTTAGAGATCATCAGTGTTAGTTTTTTGTATCAATTACAAAATGACACTATTTAGACGTTTTTATTGTGTCAACTTTCACTCTTTCCTACCTAAAATTGCTTTTATGGAAAAGGTGTTGGTATACATAATCAAGGGTGTGTGAAGATGGTAGTATGTAGTAGTTGGTGCCAGTCCTGATCAACACCCTCTGACAATCAGGAATTCAGCAGTTACGAGGTAAAATCAAAAATGTTTCAGAATAGTTTTGGAAGATGGCAACAGATGGCAGCACAAGGCTGCATGCACAGTCACAGGAAGCACCGATTTTCATAAGTCAGTGTGCCAAAAGTCTTTGTCCTGTGTACATCAGAAGCTGTGAAAGCGGTGCTGTTCTGACCACGTGCGTTACCACGTCTGCTATTCTGACCACCGAGCTCTCCTCACACGTGAGTTTTTCACCGGAAACGACAAGATCTCGCTTCCACACCCGCACAACTCTCCAGATTTGACTCCTGCGCGCTTCGCCGTCTACGTGAAGATTCAGCTCAAAGGTCGCCGTTTTGACACCATTGTTGAGATCCGGTGTGAATTGCAGAAGGTGCTGGATATGCGTCGAAAAGAAGTCTTCCAGGACACATTCCCTAAAGTGACAGGAATGTGGGGAGAGCTGTAGTGCTATTTTGAAGGTGATCGAATGTAAACGTAGATAAATAAAGTACTTTGTTGAAAACAGAGCGAGAACAGAGTCTCAAACCTTTTAAATACCACCTCGTATTTTCTCCGTGGAACAAAATCTACTGAAATCCTCCACATATGCAGCTTAGACAGAGGTTAGCATGTTCGAATGTTTCTTTAAATATGCTGAGAAGTAACCTCTGATCGTCTTTTCCATAGGTCTTCTTGATTTGGCACCCCTGCTGGTACAAAAATCTGGAAGGTTGATTTCTAAAAAAATCTGCACAGATGCTGCACAGTGGGTCTGAGCGGCTGAGTGTGCGTTTGTATTGTTTCCCGGACTGAATTCAGCCCACATCAGTGGCGCAGCATATTGCGTCGTCCGTTTTTATTAATTCGTTTATAACGACGCACCATCCATTATGCTGATGTGTGTGTGTAACAATGACTGGAAGCTACCGCCGAGCTCATCGGTCTCGTCTGCAAAAAAACACGAAGCGTGCCATAATGTCTTTCGTTTGTATTCAGCAGTGTTAGCAGCGCTGTTTCAAGACAATATTTACCCTTGTTCTATACCCCGGTCTCTCACGGGACTCGCTCAATCCCCAAGCCCATCCTTCACCTGGCTGCTGTGCATCTCTGCAACGTATTTACAGAGGCGCATGCCGCAGAGGACCCGGTTCACAATGCAGCCAATGCACCATCTAGGAGAAAATGTCAGCTTGGATCACAATCTCGTCACTCATCCTTACCTCTGCCTCTCTAGCCTTCTCTCTTTCTCTCTCTCTGTCTGTCTCTTTATGCTTCACACACACAGACAGATGGAGACATACTCTCTCTCTCTCTCAGTTGCCTTTCTCTCAGTTTTTGGCTGTTACATCACCTACAGCAACAAAACTGATTCTCATGTCATTCTCCAGATCATCATTATTTGTGTTGCCTACCGTCATGGCCATATGAATTAAACCGCATGGATTTACTAAAACAATAAAGAATTTACACAAACAAACAAACAAACAAATAAGAGGATTGCAAAAAAAGGAGGTTTTCATGCCACCTTTTGAAAAATTTGGGGACGTTTCTGCATTAATACTCTGCTCACACATGTTCTTCCCCTCCTGCTGTGTGGGAAAAAAAAAACAAAGTGCTTGGGCTTCCACAGCCAGACTATGTAACAGCTTTTTCCCACAAGCCATCAGACGTCTCAGTGAGAGACTGGACTGACACACACACACACACACACACACACACACACCTTCATTGCATTCTTTTGCACAAGTAACTGCTACATGTACGGTTTTATTATATGGAAATTATATAGAATAGTTTCGTGTTAACTAGTGTTACTTTTTTATTAATCGTAGTCCTGGAAGGTCACTGTTTCATTTCAGTGTACCTTACTGTATATGGCTGAAATGACAAAAAAGCTCCCTGACTTCAGTTACATTTTGTACATTTCTGTAGCAAAATTACAATCACTCATATTAACAACTGACAGTACATTTTAAATAATATTTTCCACAGAGCTTTCCTCTTCAAAAAACATTAGGAATGCCTATTGTGAGTGGAGACAGTGGTGGACAGTAACAAAGTAAATGTAATTTGTTACTTTACCTAAGTAGCTTTTTCATGTATCCGTACTTTACTCATATATTTTCATTCAGACTTTTACTTTAACTTCACTTTAACTACCGTAATTTCCAGACTATAAAGCGCACCCATATATAAGCCGCACCCACTGAATTTTACAAATATTTTTATTTTTAACATAAATAAGCCGCACCTGTCTATAAGCCGGTGAGGTGCGTTTTTTTTTCATTTCCGTTCGGAAATTTCATTGGTCTAATGTTATGGGGTTCAGTGTTTTGGCTTGAAGTTTGTGAAACCGGGAAAAACCCAGGAAAAATTCATAAATTAGCCGCTTCGTTGTTTAAGCCGCGGGGTTCAAAACGTGGGAAAAAAGTAGCGGCTTATAGTCCGAAAAATACGTTACATTTCAAAGTCAACATTTTTTGCACTTCAGTAAGTCCAAAACAAATATTAAGACAAACACAAAGTGACCGATCCGAAATCTTTAATTTCCTGATAACATCTTAATGTTGTTTGCAGAACACACAATTGTTTGGTTGGCAAAAGTATTAGAACATAGTTTTAAAGTGAATGGAGTTAATATGAAAAATAAATGACTGTAGTTCTTAATTGGTTCATTCATAATTTTTGTATAATGCCTTGAATTACATCTGAAAGTCTACACTCCAGTCGTATCATGATTATAAATCTATTGTGATGATGACAAAATTGCAAAAACCACTAAATACCCTACAACCCTGCTGGTATGTTTGTAAAAATCTGTCTAGTTTTCGTTTTCTCAGCCGAAACTGATAATTTGTTAGTATCTAAATAAAACTAGTTCTAGTCCACTTAGCACATACTGTATAACAGTTGTATTGATACAATACTACACACTGTCCCATAAAACACTGAAATAAAAAATACAATTAAAATTAGACTATTATGCATCAATGTTTTGAACTTTTACATTTGTGCCATAACGCACTTTAAATATATACAATTTCCCAGGTGATTGTTTGATTGTACATTCATTATGGTTGCATTAAATAATGCATAAATCACAAAAAATCCTTTACTGTACTAATACTCATATACCTAACTGTGTGTTTGTAAAAAAAACAAAAAAAAAAAACAACAGTTAAGTTTCAATGTTTCCAGAGGGACTGGACATTTGTTAGGTTTTATACAGCATAGTCCCATTCAAACATACACCAATCTGTCATAACATTATGACCACCTGCCTAATATTATGTTGGTCCCCCTTTTGCTGCCAAAACAATCCTGACCTGTCGATCATTAACAGCATCAACCTGCTTCAACAATTTGAGCTCCAGGAGCTTGTCTGGTGGATCGGACCACACAGGCCCGATTTCCACACGGGCTTCCTTGGACCACTTGCCTGACATTTGTATAACAGTTGCAAGTTCAAAGTCACATATGTGGGAATGATGATAGTTATTTAATCACAGCAAACCGTTATACCCCACAGCTAATGCTTGGATACTTGTCATTTTTATAGACTTTTAAACGTTTAAACCTTACTCCAATGATAACGATGGCAACTTTCAAATAAATACTGACACAACAATGCGCAAAAGGTGTCACAGTGATGTAGCATGTTTGCTAACTGGCTTTACACACCTCCAACATCAGCGGCACAGCCAGAGAAAATTAGCTGTGGCGAATAATGTTTAAAAAAAATTATAATCACCTCGAAATGACAAATTGAATGGAAATCCATTGTGGTTGAGGACTTTAATCCATGCATTAAAGCGAGCTAAATCAAAGCGATACAGCAAAAGGGCTCTTATTATTCATCTATTCTTCATTAGTATGATACAGTGATACAGTAACAAGTATCATCTCTCTCTCTCTCTCTCTCTCTCTCGCTCTCTCTCAATATATTCTATTCACACCACAGATAATGTAACATTTCTTATCACACTGAAACCTACACATCAGCAGTACTCTGGCATTCTCTCCATGTAGCTTTATATCTGTATATATAAATTACATATAGTCTTAGAAATAAGCCTTTACAACTTGGGCTTTTTGGTTTCATCATTTCAGCCCTGGCTTATGCATGACACTGATTAATTCTTCCTGCTTGTGAGCACACAAAGAAGCAGCATATGCCAGGGTGAGTATAAGCAAAATAGAAGAGAAACTGGTTAGTAGGCATATTCGAAACCAGTGTGAAATAATTGCTCTTATGAGAGTTCATTTGTCTCTTATGCAATATAAGCTTTTTATCCTCTACGACGCAGCCCAATTTCTAGTAACGGTGTAACAAATATTTGCGTGGAAGTCAATTAGACTGATTTTGATTGACAGGTCGGATGTTACGCACATCGCTATTCATCATTTTGATCTCTTTTTAGGGGTCCAAGCACTCTAGGTTTTGGACAAAGCGGTTGTGATACTGAAAGCAGATTAAGGTAAATTATTCGATTGATTAATGGATGACAATGAATAGCAGAATGCATTAAAAATGTATTTAGGTCAGTCTTATTAAGGGTTTATACCAAATATGTAAGTGAATGAGTGGAGGTCTAGCAAGCAGTAATTATATTTAAGATTAAAAAGAAAAAACCATAAAACATATTTTGACTTGACGTAAAAAGAAAAAGCTTAAAAGCAAAATGACATCGATCATTCTAATGAGTCGCTCAATCAATGGAGGTTTTGTACTGAAACAGTGAAGCTACCAGATTGAAGGGCAGAACTGCATGAATATTTATTAATGCATTCATAGATCTCGACTAGCTGCTGTATCCTGGTCATGGATTATGGTCAATATGGAGCCTGACCTGAATCCAGGAAAACACCCTGAATCACATTTAAAATTAAAGTTTTATTAATATAAAAATCTATTTTGGTGATTTGTGTTATTAAGTATTTTTAATGAATATAAATGATTGAATATAAAATATTTTGCAGGTCATTTTCTTGTCACCATGAAGTATGATCCAAAAAAGATTGTCAGACGGAAATAAAATAAAACTATCATTTAAATTAATAATAATATTAATAACTTTATATCAATTATAAATACAAACAATTATAAAATAATATTATACAACCTCACTAATATATCAATATGAAAAATTTTCTGAAATACTGATCATTTTTATTAGGGGTCCAAGCACTGGTTTTGTATCTGAAAAGAAACATTGTTACTTCTAGATTGAGAAGCACAAATACAGTGATTCTTCATTCATCTCTACAAACCTCATGCGAATCAGAGTCACGGTAGACACAAACAATGTTATGAAGGTAACACTGGGTGTGTATCAGGCTTTAATCCTAGAGAAAAAAAGTTCATTAGTGACATCAAAACCTCTGTTTGATTAGAGGTCCACAGGGTATGGAGCAAAATAGATTGGACAGAAACAGTGTGATCAATTTAGTGAAAGAATAATGAAAATGTCATAAAGATCAAATCATTAAGAGGGAAGCTGCCTTTCAAAATTACACAGGCTTTATCGTGGAAGTGCCTACATTTGATTGGAGGATTGGAGCGTGGCGTTTGTTTATTGTACTGGAAACATAATGTATGTTCCCAAAAAAAGTTTAATCTGAGCAGCTTGTTATCTCAGAGAATATCAGTTGGTACTGACAAGCGCACCTATTTGCCTTTTAAATGACATTCCCAGAATGAGCTCGCTTGATATGCACTGCTGTGAGGCTCTTCACACTTCTCTCACCCTGCTGTTTTTGAATGCTACCCAGAGACAGAGAGATAGAAAGAAAAAGGGAGAGAGAGGGAGACTCATCAATGACCTGTCTAAGGGACTGTAACATCCCCCATAGCTGCCTTTCCAGCACACACACTCACTCAAGCAAATGCCACAAAATATTACAGCACAACATACATCAATAATACATACACCTCTCTCCTCTACCTCTTCCTTCCTTCTCTCTTTCCTCATCCACTCTCTTTTTTTTCTTACATTCTCTCCCTCTCTCTCCGTGAGTCGCGTAATAAATAGACTAGTCCGAGTTATCTGTTCCTGCAGGGGAGGGACCCAAGTCACACTTGAACCTCCTCAGGGTTTTGGGAGGGGTAAGGGGTGGGGGGGTTTATCCTGCAGGAAATAAAAAACAGGGGGTGAGAAGATGAAGGAGGGGGATAAAAAGGGAAAAAAAACACAGGCAAGTGGAAATCTAAGTGCCCATGTTCTGGTGGAGCCTATCGCCTCGGAGTTGGCTTTCGATTTGCCGCGTGTCAGAATAGCGGACTGTCTCATTTACTGTCAGCACACTCGATCTGTCGAGAGCGCTCCAGCTCGCACCTCATCATCAACAGATGGCCGTGTTTATTTGCAGCGGGCCACGTAATGCGCTCTGACATTAGAAAGACATCGTCATTGAAAGAGAGAAAAAAAACCCACGAAAACTGTTAGATTAAAGGCTAATGTATGAACACTCTGAGGCTTTGATTGCAATATTTCATCTGGTAGATTTTAAAGAAATATGACAGCAGAAATATGACAGTGGTCCAGGGCCTACAGTATGCGTAATTATCCTGGGCAAGAATTCTGGCATATTTCCGTTGTGGGGAAAACAAACGGAAACCTGTTTACTCAGAAACTGATTTCATGTTATAGCAAAAGTCTAAGGCCATTTGAGTAATGCTTTCAGGGTGATTTGGATAAAGAGACCTGGCATCTTGATAAAACTTCCACGAAAAAGCAATGTACTGAAATGACTCTTTCATCAGAATGCAACTGATAAGCAGACACAGGCACTGACAGTGACAGAGGCCACGCCTCCTTCCTGACCTGAGCAGAAGCCACACCTCCCTGCTATAAACTGACAGGCACAGAAGCCTTGCCTTCTTCCCTAAAACTGACAGAGACAGTTGCCACACCTCTTTCTTTGATACTGACATGCAAAGAACCACACCTCTTTCCTTGAAAATGCCAATCACAGGGGCCACACCCCCCTTCTTATAAACGGACCGGTACAGAAGCCATGCCTTCCTTACTGAATCTAAGATTCACAGAGGCCACACCTCGTTCTTTAAAACTGGCATGCAGAAAAGCACCACCACCATGCGTCTTATTAGTATTTCCATTTATGGCATTTGGCAGACGCACTTATCCAGAGTGACTTACATTTATCTCTTGCATATAACTGAGTTAAACTCACATCCTTCGAATCCAATGTTCAGTACCTTAACCACAAAGTTACCACTTCTCCACTAGACCACCTTGCCACTAAACTCCCACCTCTATTAACATGTACACACACTTTTATTGGGCCTGGCTAAAATAAATAACAGGACTTCTTTATTCAGATTGACAGGCACTAAGGCCACACCAGTAATTAGGACTTGTTTATTCATATTGAGAGGCACTGAGGCCACACCCCTAGTTAGGACTTCTTTATTCATATTGAGAGACACTGAAGCCACCCCTCTAATTGGGACTCACATGTATGGTACAGTGTTCCCACCTTTGTTTACTGGCAGTAACAAAGGCCATGCCCCCAACCAGAAACACAAAACGTGCCCTTTACTAGAATGGATTAAGCCCATGCCTCTTTTTTTAATTATCTTAATTGACACCTTACAACTAGGATCTATCTGCAAAACTATCTGCATAAACATGCTCCCATGAAAATTTTTCCTTAATGTTTCTATAGATGTTTAATGCCATATATATATATATATATATATATATATATATATATATATATATATATATATATATATATATATATATGTATATGTATATTTCAAAATATTTGATGTTCATGTATTTTTTTATTTATAGGCTCTAGTTTCCCACTTGAAAAGACTGCTTGCTTCATTGCTGTGTTGTGATTTGAATTAACAGCTTTCAATCCTGTGATGATAAGGTGAATGTTTTTCTATTCTGCCAATAATACTTGCAGTTACATCAATACATCCATACTAGGCTGATGTCTTGTTTGTAGACACTGTTCTGAAAGGTTGTAATACATATGCCGTGATGCACTGATCCAAATCAGTCAGACTTATGTTTAATCTGACATACGTTTAGCACTGCAGAAAGAGACCCAGGGTTTAAAGCTCCTCTGCCATATTTACATTCCGATCTCCTTCGCAGAAAGCGCACTTTGCCGAGCTCATAAAAGATTTATCCAGTGAAGAAAATGCAAAGGCGTGCAGGAAAATCAGGCAGGAGGTATAAACCGAAATAACACATCAAGCAGAAAACTCCCTCTCGCCCCTCCATGACCTCTCCATCACCCTCAGACTATGTTGACTATCAGCAATCAGTGATCATACTGCAGTCACATGTACCGCTACGATCATAAATTTAAAGCGAGTCACCGTCCAGCCCAGCAATCATTCCCCAACACAAACACACACCACCAAATCGTAAAAGAGCTGCAGCACTTCAAGTACTTGTTACTTGAGTTTTTTTCTTTTTCAAATACTGCAAAATAATCAATATGCAGGGTATGCTAATGCTGCTTCTCTAACAAGTGAGCCGATGCCAAATTCTCAGCAAAGTTGCCTCTTTCTATAATTGTCCTCCAGAATTTCCAATCTCGCTTATTAGAGTCCTCATAAATAATAAAGAAAATCAACAACAACGACGACGACGACAGCAAACACTCCCGCTGCAATGTTCAGACTGAATACGAATGAAAGAAATTTGTTTGTGTGAATGTTAATGAAATGGAAGAGAAGGAATTCGCCGATCATTTTGTCACAAAAATCCTCCAGCTAATTGTTTAGCATGAAATCACAAACAATGGAGATGTAAGCTGATCGAAGAAAAATGATGTGGTTGTGCTTATTAGTCAACTGTGCGGTAATGTTTTTGTCCAGAAATCTTTGTTTTAAACTGCCCGCATAACAAAAATGCTAACAATTAATACTGACACTTCTTGTTACGCTATTGCACCTAGCCATCATTCGTTTAATAGCTACGGAGAAAACCTACCACTTTTCTCTCCGTTTTAAATTATGTACAAAGAAATAATATGAAAAAACAAAAAAGCTTGCCACGTGTTGACACCTTTCTCGTGCTGAAAGCGATGACAGTAGAGGTTTTTACTTTTTTTTAGGTAGCAACATTAGCAATGACTATAGGAATTATAACACAAAACATAAACAACACAAATCTTTGATTTGTCTTGCAAGTCATCTGACACTAATGTCATAGTTAATCAGAATTTTCTGTTTACTGTGCAGGAACGTATGTGTCAGTACAGCATTTCAGAGGTTTCCCAACCCCATACACTATCGAGGTAATGTTTGTTATTCATGGTTATGGTAATACATGTGAAAGCAGTGCGTATCAGGGTAAATTTCAGAACAATTCATATGCAGGATATTTGGCTTTAAGCAGAGACAGTGTGCAGCTTAAACAATCTGCATTATTACCTTTAGTACACAGAGATTCTTTAGCACTAGTGTAACTTTGCAATATTGGTTTGCAGCTGCTGAATAACAAAAATGTCTTCCAGACAACTGACAAGTTCCTTTCCTTCGCCTTCATTTGCATCAGAGTAAAAAAGCTGTAGTTGGTGCAAGTCTTACATAAGCACCATGCAAAATTGCTTTATGTTTATAGTTCGAGAAATCAGCCAGATGATAATCCTACACTACTGAATAGCATCCACACACACACATACATACATCTCAGTTATAATCAGAGTGATCGAAGGTTAACTATATTTATATTATACCCAACTGAACTCAAATCAAACCCAAATTACACAAAATTATAGAATAAACCACCACAATATACTACACAAACTCAAATATAGCTATTAAATATAATCAACTAAAATTTCCAGCTACATCCGCTAATTCTAACTCAAATTAACTCAACGTTCCATCTATAGACACCCATTTAAGTTCAAAGTAATGCAAGGTTTCACATATAGCCACCCATTGTAATTCAAATTACCTTAAGTTCTACATATAGAAACACATTTTAGCTCAAAGTAACTGAAGGTTCCACCTAAAATCACCCATTTGAACCCAATTTACCTCACAGTTCCGCATATAGCCTTCCATGTTGTACCCATATTTCCTCAATGTATTGCTTATAGCGTAAATTACCAACTAAAGCCATCCATTTTTAATCATTTTCACTCAAACATAACCACCTAACTTGTATGAACTCAAATCACCAACTATAATTAACTAAACTATAAACTAAACTATAGTCAATCAAATAAAAAACTTAAAACTAGCCATGGAAATGAACTCAAATGAACTCAAACATTCACCAACTCCTATTCAGTGGCTATTGTATTACTTATCAAATGCCCAGACTTTGCTAGTGTTTTCTTTTAAATGATTATTTTCATAATAAAGGTTGAAACAATTTAGTGTCCAAACCTGTGTGCTTAGCTAGTAAATCAACTTTGCTTATATTATTGGAGTGGGGGTTCCTTATTATATTGAATGTTGGAGTGAGGGGTGATTACTGATTCCTGATTCAAAGAGGTGGTTAGAAGATTCTAATTTAAAGTCACATTTACTTTTCTCAGTGTTGAGGCAGTGTTGAACGTCCTTCCTGTGAAACAAATATTCCATCTTATCTGGTTACCCAATTCATCATCTGTCCTGTGTCGACTTTCAAAAAATGCAAAAGTATCTTCTTTAAATCCAAGAAGAGTGGTTCTAATGTGAAAGGAAAATTTTATTCTACACTAGATATGTACAGTAAATGCACTAGATGCAAAAATTTGCTTTGTTGAAGATATGTACACTAGATGAAAAAAATGTGCAAATGGCAACTTGATAAAAGGTTGTGTAAAAAAGGAAAAGGCCAACAGTAAAGCGCAAGTGTTTAGTTATTGAGTAAAGGCTGGTTGGCGAGTTTATAATAGGTGCAAAACTAAGACTTAAAGTTTGCCTAGGGGCAAAAACCCACAATAATCCGTTTCATGGGAATTGGAGTGGGCTGTGAATGCCTCCTGCACCATCTGCCCTGTGTATCTGTGTTGAAGCTTTAATGGAGCAGAGAAGGTCACGGATCATACAGCAGGGCAGATGACTGTCACCGGCACTCAGAGTCAGAGCAGGGAAACCCGGCAGCCTGCAGCAAGACATCGGAGACAATCTGATACGCAAGGGCTGTTATTCAGGCCACCAACCACACACTTACACACACACACACACACATGCTCAAATGGGGAAAAAGACAGGCAAAAAGTCTAACAGACACAAGGGCTCATTTAGGGAGCTGTATACAAACTGATTTATTCACAAATAACCTACGTGAGCAATTTAACATGAAACATAAAGGTTCTGTGTCCTAAAAGAACTCCTGAATGTGCTCCTGATTCGATTGATCAGCTTTAAAGCGGTAGCACCATAACTGAGCTGCTGTAATTGAATATACACTGATTACACTGTCAATTGAAAATCGCATTTGTTTCAATTACACACAGCAATTTAGTAAATTGAAAAAGATCCCCATAAAAATGAAGACCAATAAGACCAGCAAATGTATTATGACTAATAAGAGAAGGATGAACTAGCAGGTCTACGGTTGCCTTTTCATCGCAACATCTAAACTCACTACGGTAATTTGCAGGGGATCCACAGGGGATTTGAACCTGAAAAGAAAATGTAGTAAACAACATACAGATGTTGTATTGTGCTGTTTTACATGAGAAAAAAACAAGAGTAACGTGTCGTTATTTTTGTAATTTAAGATGAAATCCTGCCTGGCGGATCTGAACGTAATTCGTGTTGCATTGTACAGTATTTTATATTCATCACTGTGTTGAGGTCACACTGACATGCAATCAATGTCCAATCACAGGTCTAAGCAATACGCAGCATGAGAGCAAGCATGGTTGCAAAATAACTGGAAGTCACGTTGAACATGTTCCTGAGGTACCAGTGTTCCTCTCCCGTTCCTCTCTTCGTATCTGCCCAATTCATCACGACACCCCACCTCTGGATGGAGTTCTCTTCAATTGGAGACACTCTGTGCAGCTGCAGATGGTTCCTTAATCAACATCCTAAAAATCCATGAAGTTACTGAGCAACTCATGAACTTTGAGGATGGATTTGGACTGTAATTAAAATCAACAGTCTACTACAATGGCTCAGGACCACATGATAATAAATGGACATTCTGTGCCACCCAGATGAGGATGGGTTCTCTTTTTAGTCTGGTTCCTCTCAAGGTTTCTTTCTCAGAACATTTATGAAATTTATTTGAATTGTGTAGCGCATATATGGTAGTCACGTGACAAAAGAACGAATGACTCAGACCGGAGGACTCATGAGATAAACAATAAACATTTTTCCTGTACATAAGTCTAGTGGTTAGGATTCGGCGCTCTCACCGCCGCGGCTTGGGTTCGATTCCCGGTCAGGAAAACCGAACGTTAGGGTTGCACAAGCCAGTGCACTCTCATTGCCGGTCCCAAGTCCGGATAAATGGGGAGGGTTGCGTTAGGAAGGGCATCCAGCGTAAAAACAAATCAAATCAAATTTATTCGTCACATACCCATACATACAGAGTACGACATGCAGTGAAATGCTTTTTACGACTGACCGGCATGAGGGAATAGGGTTGGGAAAGAAATAAAACAAAGGGAAAAGAAGGCAGATAAATAAAACCAATAAACTATGTAAAATATAAAATATATAAAGATAAAGATATATATATAGGAAAAAATAGGAGAATTGTATATACAGGGTATGCTGTACATGTGCCAAATCGAACATGCGGATCACGAATACGGATGATCCGCTGTGGCGACTCCTAATGGGAGAAGCCGAAAGAAGGTTTTTTAACCTACAAAGATTTTGCAATGCGTTGCTCATGCACGTTCAGTAGAAAATGAAAGAATTACTCTTTGGGACTATTTCTGATTCGTATTCAAAATAAACAAATCGTTTACCATTTAGTTTTTACCGTTTAGTCGTCATTTTGTGTGTTTTAACTTTCGTGGAGTTTTGAGGGTGTGAAGAAATGTTACCGTATCCAAAAATGCTCTTGGTAATTGATGGCTGATTGGCGTTTACAAACAAACAAAGAAAATCAGCGTATGTATCTCTCCAGGGTGGCTTACGAAAACCACACAACCTTACTAAATGACTGATAAATGAGGCCCATTGAGAACAAGACGAGGAAAGAGAAAGGAGGAAAAGAGATAAAGGAAGATAAAGACAAGTGATGGAGGACACGCTGGGTGAACAGGACGCTCTGTTAAGCCAAGGTTTGGAGATTCAGAGACAAAATGTGCTAAAGTATTGTACAACCCACATTTCTGGTAATCATTTGTACAACAATGAGTGTGTGCAGAGAGAGGGAAAGAGACTTGACGCGCTGGGTCTTGCAGGACACGATTGGAGCGTGAGGCCAAACAATGCTGTTCTGATGTAACACACTGGACACTAACAAACCGCTCACAGTCACATAACAGGTTTTTTAGAGACCGTCAGCTGAGGATAGCGAGCCTGTCAGGGTGCCTTTAGGGCAAAACACACAAGAATATACACAGCACTGATGGCCAATAACAGCTTGGAAGGCCAACACAATCTCACAAGCGTGTTAGTTAGTTGCAGAAGTTACACTTTGCTTTGCCTGTGTGTGTCATTGTGTGTGTGTGTGTAAGAGATGTCAGTTCAGGCCAAAGTAGTTTTCAGGTAAACACATTAGCAAGACTTTGCATAAAGACCTCATGGTTAAAAAATAATAATACTTCAGGTTTTAGCAAATTACAGTCAAATTATGGTAATCTAACATATGTGAGTATTATATGATATTTTTAACTGTTATGAGGTATTTCTTTTATGTTTTGGACGTCAAATATTCAACATTAGCCTTTAAACAGTGTAGGTACACATCTGAGGATACTTAAGTAGTGTAAGAATAGATCTTAACCATATAATCTTAAAGTGAAGGATATTTTGAGTATGTTTGTAATCGAGAACGTCGATGCTGAAGGTCAGAATGTGATTCGCACTGCAGGAGTAATCTGCAATAAATGTTTAAAGTTCCAGATAAAAACAGGAATCGCATCAGGGATAAATGTAAAAAGACAATAGACAGATGTGTAATGTAAAGCAAAACCTTTGATGCAGTGATTTGTTTCCGAGGAGACGGTTCGAAAGGCTAATTAAAGAATTAAACACAGACTTTGCGCCAGAAGTTAATGCCTTTGCACTGCTGCGTTACAGTGAAATACCATCGCTGCCCGAACACAGACCTGAATCGTCCTCACAGAATGACTGTAACTGAATGCTATACACATGTCCTAATTATCTAGGAATGGGAATCAGGTGCAGGCATCATGAGACAAGGTGCAGTGGCTGATAAAAAGTGTAATAAGGACAAACCTGACAACAGTCCCACTCTGTCAACAGTTTACTCAGATACCAGATCTCAAGATGCTTTTCCAGGAAAATGATCATCTCCCTGCAACGTTTCAGTTACGTGCACTTGATTTAAATAGAACCAATATGTAAAGCATTATGTACGATCACCATCAACGTAGCTCTTTAATGCCGTATTTACATTTATGATCTCCAAATACTCTCCAATTTCCATATTACTCACTCACTCAAACCCACACACACACATATACACACATCACGCACGGAGCACTGGCAGGGGAAAACGTAATCCTTTAAATGCATGCTGTGCAATTTAGAGTCGGTGTTTCAATTTAAAGATCTACAGCTGCACGGAATAAAACGAGCTCCACTGCATAAATTCAAATAATATTGTCTGGAGCACTTAGCGTTTCGACTCGGCACAAAGTGATCTCAGCGTTTATTGCGGTTAGTTATCGGTGAGAGCGAGTGAAGTAATCGATGACCGTGGCATCTATCCAGTTGAGGGTGGTTTTTTTTTTATCTTCCACTTTGGCTGATGGAGGTCAGAGTGACAACCGGCTGAGAAGATCAGAGCTTAAATTTTCTATTCTCTTACATTCCCAAGCCAACTGCTGGATGATGTGTAAAATTCGAATGGAATTGGTGATCACTTTTAATAAGAAGAAACACAAACAGAAAGCAAACAATAACACTAACTTAAAACATAAACCAGAAAAGCAGAACCTGAACATGATCATGAGTAAAGAGAATCATGAGTATACACCATATATATACACTATATTTACAAAAGTATGTGGACATCTGACCATAAGATTGGTAGGTGCTTTTATGAACATCCCATTTCACATTTAGTCCCTATTTGCTGTTATTATAACCTCCACTCTTCTGGGAAAATGTTCCACCAAATTTTGTGAAGATTTTTGAGATTTCAGCCACAAGAGAGTTAGTTAAATCAGGTACTGATAAATTCACTGTTTCAATTCATCCCAATAGGGTTGAGGTCAGAGCTCCATAGCATGCTACTCAAGATCTTCTACTCCAACCCATGAAGCATATCTTCAAGGAGATGTCATGATGAAACAGGTTTGGGTCTTCTAGTTCAAATTAGGGGAACGTGTCATGCTACCACATCCAAACACATCCTAAACAATTGTGTGCACGTAACTTTGTGGTAACAGTTTGATCAGTTGAACAGTTTGAAAGTCATGTGACAGTGTAGTAGGGTGTGGGTAACATAGTCCCTGTCCATAATCCTGACACTTGGTGTATATTCTTATAGCATTTTCTGGGTTTGGTCCACTGGGAATGCAGGTGTGTTTGAGAAGATCAGAGCCTGAACTCCTATAACCCCAGGCTAACTGCTAATCATGCAGTCATGCAGCGGAAAGGTGATAGACAGTCTGAGATGGACTAGACAATCTCATTTTAGGTAACAGGACACATTACACTCAGAGAAATGTCAAGTCGACCCATCAAGCAGACAACATCACATCAAAAACTCAAATGTTATCATTTTTTTGTCGTGTTTTTTTGTCATGTACTAACCTCTGGAGATAAGGTTTTATTGGGAAATGTAGTATTCTTATCTTGCTTTCAAGCAAGCAAGTTAAAAGCATAATCATCATAATAATATTCTTGATTTTATATAGTGCCTTTAAAAGTCTATATAATGATCTATAATAATCTCAGATGTTGAGCTAATTTATGACTTCTTCAGGAGCACCTGGTTCCACAACTCCAACTGTATTATACAGTATAAGAGTGTAGAAAGAACTTTACTCATAATCACACACTCCGGGCTGATGATATTTTTCTCCTGTGTTTGTATTGTTTTTATGATTTATAATCAAACTCTCGGTGTCACTCAAATGAGGATGGCTCCCTTTTGAGTCTGGTTCCTCTCAAGGTTTCTTCCTCATACCCTCTTTGGGAGTTAAATACCCTAAAGTGAGTTTCATGCATAAAATAGAAAATAAAAATGAAATGTAAAAAGTAATCATGAATAAATTAAATGAAATAAGCATCATTAACCTGAAAGCTATCATTAAAAAGTCTGTCTAATCTCAATGAGGAGAGAATTACAAAGTTTTGGTGCACAGGCAGCAAAAACCCGATCACTTCTAGAACTTAAACGTGTAAAAGGAATAACTAAAAGAGTAAAATCAGAGGAGCGGAGATCACGCCTTGGAGTGTAGATAGTTAAAGATTGAGTAATGAGTCGCCGTATTATGTAGGGCCTTATAGGTCAGTATAAGAATTTTAAAATCAACCTGAAACCTAAATGGAGCCAAAGCAATGACTCCAAAAACTTGAGAAATTTGCTCACCAGACCTGGTCTTCATCAGAACCCCAGCAGCTGAATTTTGAACAACCTACAATTTGTTTCAAGTAGATTTTGAAACCCCAACAAGCAAAGCATTACAGTAATCGATGCATAAAAAAAGTATTCATCAATTTTTCAGTAACGGAAAAATGTAACATGGGGTGCGATCTTCTAATGTTTATGAGGTGAAAAAATGAGTTTTTAACTGTATCTGGAACATGAAATCGAATGTTAAGTTTGTGTTAAAAAATCACCTCTAAATTTTGTAGTTTTGACTGAAACTCCAAAACAGAACCTTTTACTTTAAAGGTTTGTGCCATTCAGTGCCTTTCCAGTGTTTTTTATATTTTTGTGATAAAGTTTGATGTGCATTAGAGACCAGACCTTGTATTAACTTTGCTTGTAGCAGGCTTGTACATAAGTCAAGCTGGGGTCAGAGTCCAGGGTCAGCCATGATTCAGCACTACTGAAGAACAGTAGGTTAAGCATATTGCTCAAGGGTCCATCAGTGGCAGCTTAGCGATACTGGAACTTGCACTCCAACCTTCTGATCAGTAACCCAGAGCTTCAATTACTGAGCTACCACCTCCCCATTAGACGTGTAAGTTAACTGTACCAGCTCCATACTGTACACTCTGAAAAGGCACCACCATAATAATAGGTGATGTTGAAAAGTTTCGAGACTAGCTCTGTTTACAAGAAAGTACTTTATTTATCTACATTTACACACTATTACCTTCAAAATAGCCCCCTTGCACAGCGATACAGAGCTTCTGCCACTTCTAGAATGTGTCCTAAATGTCTTCTTTTTGAAACGTGTCAAGCACCTTCTGCAATTCACACTGAATCTGGCAATGGTGTCAAAACAGTGACCTTTGAGCTGGATCTTCATCTTCGGGAAAAGAATAAAGTCCACAGGAGACAAATCTGGCGAGTAGGTTGGGTGTTTTAGTGAGATAATGTTGTTTCCGGCGAGATATTTACATGTGACTGGGTACACACACAGCAGACGTGGTAATGCACATCAGAACATGGTCAGAACAGCACCACTTGCACAGCTCCCAATGTACACAGGACAAGGTATTTTAGCATACTGGTTAATGAAGGTTGGTGCTTTCTGTGACTGTGCGTGCAGTCTTGTGCTGCCATCTATGGGCATGTTACAAAACTAGTTTCGAAAGGGTAGAGTAGATATAGGTATCTTTTTATTCAGTGACAACATCAGTCGTTTGTTTTGTATGTAAGTTGCCAGGCTTAATCAGTGTTCTAGCTACAAACATCCCAGAGACAACTTTAGCTTCTTACTTCCTAGCATTTATTTTCTCCGTATTTATTACTCTGGTGTGATGTCATTAGATACAGAATGAACCCACATGCATTCACTGTTTGTATGATGGAAGTTCTTGTACAGAGAAAGCCCCACACAGCCTGTAAATGTAAAAGTGTGCATTTTGATTTTTTAGAGCTTTACGTGCTCTGAGAGAACATACATTAGACCTGCTTATGTCTAGACGCCCGTGTCTTCTTTTTTGCTCTTCTTTGTACGTCATGAGTAAGGAAATGACTTGAGAGCAATGTGCAAATTACCACTTACAAACGAACACAGATATCTGTGTTTCTACTGCCTGCAAGCGTTAGCCATTAGCATTCAGGTGGTTCGCATTGGCAGTCATTGTCATGCTAGCTGATGTTTGAGAGCTCCGGAATATTATTTAGCCGATTTTAAAAGCTAATTCGACTCAGATTCTGTGTTTTACACGCCAGGACTTTCAGTCCAAACCGAGAAAACAAGATCTTGCTCTCGTTTGTGTAATTCTTTTTTTTCCAAAGCTAAATAACTATTTTTTTATCCTTGGCAATCATTTTAATTATTCTCAGTCTCCAGGTAAACACTATTATAACTCTGCTAGCGCTAACAGTGTCTTTGTCACACAGGCGCCTCAAAATATCACCGAACATTTCAAAGGAATAATGAAAGTACAGCTCTGAGCAACAAATTAATCTGGAAAAGTTTCAATATAAATGAGTTTTTGCTAGATGCTAGCCTTCCACCTAAAGCTAACTTTGACTAAGCAAAGTTTTCTACTCAATTTCCATGGAATCATTATGTAGTTTGGACTGTGACATAAAATCTGAGACACACACACACACACACACACACACACACACACACACGTAAAACAGTGGTGCTACGACTAGCCCCAATCTCCACTCATAAGCACACATATCACCATCTTTGGAATGACACACACAATACAGGCCAATCAGCTGCCTCTAATCAGCCTCGCCTGCTGTGCTTTTCACTCTGATCATCGAGCCATAGATCTAAGCATCTTATTACCCTCGCATTGATTGGAATGCATTCCGCCTCTATGGTAATGGGCGCACCTGAACGGTGTGAGTGCGACTGGAGCAAAGTCATCGCTCGCTGCTCGTTATTCCGTCTCATATGCCACCAGTGACATGATTACAATGTCAACTGCGCTTTCATTCCACTGACTGGCCCACACTTTCTCTCTCTCTCACGTTCGACTCCACCTTCTCAACCTGGAGAAATCTGCATAATCGCGTTACGAGCTCATCAGTGTTCACTGTCCAATTCTGGAGTGTGTGCTTGGGTTAATGTGGGTGTCTTTATGGCTATGTTCAAGGGTATGCGAGCTTCATTATGTGAGTCCGAGAGGAAGTGGGTGTGTGTGTGAGTGTGAGTGTGTGTGTAAGTGTGAGTGCGTCTACACAAGTGCAAATAGTTTTATTCATTTACACTTAACATGATTTATCTTTGTGATTGTGTATTTTTATTCATATATTTAAATATAATGTCACATAATGTACGTTTACACACTAATCACCTTCAAAATTTGCCTCTTGCACAGCAATACAGTTCTTCCAGCGTTCCTGCCACTTCTGGAATGTGTTTTCGGAATGGCAAGCACCTTCTGCGATTCATGCTGGATCTCCACAATGGTGTCAAAACAACTATCTTTGAGCTGCATCTTTATCTTTGAGAAGAGGGTAAAGTCAGCAGGAGCCAAATCTGGCATGTAGGGTGGGTGCGGAAGTGAGATCATGTGGATCGTTCTCCAACGATGATCATGCACAAGTTACCGAATGGTTGAGCTTGTTCCAGTGACGTTCTTCAGCCCTTAAAGTGCGTGTGTCACTCAAAACACCTCGAATGTTAAAGGTACAGTATGTCATGTCAAAGTTCTCTGTGGCAGATTTGCTGAAAAGTTCACATTTGCTCTTTGCTCTAACTTGTCATGAGGAAATCGCAGACGTGGTAAAACACATGGTCAAAATAGCACCAGTTAGCACTATTAGTCTCAAATCTTTTTGATACCACCTTGTTGTGGCAGTGGGCGGATGGACAAGTGCCGGTTCGTGAGTGGAGGGCGAAGAGTAAACGCTGCTACGCACAAAACGTCAAATATTTGTTCAATTTTGTTGTGTAAGTGGAACTATGGTAACTCGGGGGCACAATGTGCATTTAGAAAGTATTCAGTCCCCCTTCAGTTTTTTTTTATTTTCTTATGTTGCGGCCTCAAACTACAATCGTATGTGTACATTTTTACAATAAAAAAATACTTCACTATATTTAGACCCACCGCAACAACACTTGAAAATGCCTCACAGATGTTTCTACACCTTGACTGGAGTCTACCTGTGGAAAGATGATTGATTTGACATTATTTGGAAAGGCACAAACCTCTCGATAGAAGACCTCACAGCTGACAATGGAGATCAGAGCAAAAACCAAACCATAAGGTCAAAGGAACCACCTGCAAGCCACAGGTCTGGGGAAGACCACAAACAATTTACTTCTGATGCATTGAAGATTCCCAAAACCTGGTCACCTGGTCAAACTGAGCAATTGGGAAGAAGAACCTTAGTAAAGGAGGTGACAAGAATCCGATGATCAGTCTGACTAAAATCCAGAGATCCTGTGTGCAGATGAGACAAAGTTCCAGAAGGACAACCATCACTGACCAATCTGGGCTTTATGGCAGAGCTGCTGGAGATTATTCCCTCGTTTCAGAACCCATGGAAGCCCACTTGGAGTTTGCCAGCACAGACTGAGTCTTTCAGGTGCCTGTTGGAACTTTATAATATTATTATATTAGTTTATGTATGTAACTAATAAAAATCCATACTCATATTAAGCAGAATTTACATGCAGTGCTACAATACTGTATATACCATATATACAACATTCAACTATTATGCTTTCTATATAATATTGTTAATCAACCTCTTGCAATATTTAGATTTTCTTCAATAATTGAAATTCAAATAAATCATTAGCATCATAATGCTAATAATGTAAATATTAATTGTAAAAAAAAAAAATATATATATTTAAAGAAAGACAAAAACCAGTCTTAATTTTAGACGTTATAGTGTGAGGGGGGGAAAAATCCCATTTATAATAATATAATCCTGTTTCTCTTTTTGAACAAATTTCACTTGTGTTATAGCTGAGTGGTTTGGATTTGAAATATAGTTTCACAATTTGACATAATTCCAGCTGCTTGAGTTTTAGTCGAAGCATTAAAACACAACCATGTGGAAATTTTGAGTTTGCATTTCCTCTTAAATAAAATGATTTGTCTCTATTTTTAGAAATATTTTTAGACTTGAAGACATTTCCTAGCGATTCTCTTTTATTATGCTTAACACTGATCTATTTTTTTACCCAACTCTAAATTAAAAATATCTCCTTTATATTCATGCATTATCACAATCAGATGTCCATTATCTTCAGTATTTCAGTCGTGTCTCTAATTAGTCAAACCAGAACACATTTTTTTTCCATGGTAGAACAACAAAGTGTTTTGCAGTGCTGTGAAAAGTGTCTCTCTCTCTCGGCCACTCATTCGTTAGCCAAAGGGAAGGTCAGGGTATTTTAGCAAGGGCTGAGGCACAGCGGTGGTTCTGACAGCTCCGGTGCGTGCTCTGAGCCCTGATGGTGCGATTTACGCCTCCAGTCCGCCACCTTTTCACATCTCTAATTTCCTGTTTGGAAGTGAGAGCCGGTGAGTGGCCGAGTGAGCGGAGTAAGCTCGCTGCGTCCTTGATGTCCGAGTGAGCAGAGGAGTCTCGCTCCATGGGTCTGTTCCAATTTTCATCTTACCACTTTGTATACCACTTTCACAGCCAGGACTGAGGGATTCTTCTGTACTATCCTCTGAAAGGGGAATAATAATGTGTCTGGCAATGAAGTAAAACTATCTCATTAGCTGTGCTTGATTGGTCACGCTGAAGACAAGTGTGTACTTTCATATACCATGTGTCCCATGTGTCAAGACTCTCAGACTGTACCCCAAATTCTGACTGAGGAGGATCTCACTGCTTTCTGTATTCCACTGAACCCAGTCTCTTTTTCTTACATAAACATCCTCTTTAACTGGAAAAATCTACTTCTGCGTTCCACAGATGTGGGGTGTCAAGATTTCTGATACGTCTACACGAAGACGGATAAATTTGTCCACACTATCATATTTATACGGTTTCCCAAAAGTTGCTCATCCGCACTGAAACATGTGAAAATGCTGTACTGCGCATGAGTAAAATGTAAGACACTCCGATCTACGTCACTATTTATTTGCTTTTCCGGGCCAACGCCGCGGCAATGTTGTGGAAACGCAGCGGGTTTTTTACATGGACAGACAGTGAGGTGGAGCTGCTGCTGTGAGTAACACGGGAGTAGAAAGTTGCAATAGAAAGCGAGAATACAGACTGGGAGACGTGCAAAAAAAAAGATTTAATATTGAACCACCTTGAAGAACAGTATCCTGCTGATGACGTGGCTCACAAAACCTCAAAATAACAAAATTACTGAACGACATCCTTTACCGTTTTGGCTGAATTGGTCACATGACTGCTTTACATGCTTTCACATGCATCATCGTTTTTGTTTAGATTAGTTTAGTTTTGTTAGTTTTCAAATGTGTCCACTTTAGAGAGCATTTTCTTTGACTACAGACTACAGTCAGTGTGGAAAAAAGTTTTCTCTTCTCTAAAGTCAGACAGACAGACAGACAGACAGACAGACAGACAGACAGACAGACAGACAGACAGATAGATAGATAGATAGATAGATAGATAGATAGATAGATAGATAGATAGATAGATAGATAGATAGATGATAGGCAGGTAAACACAGACAAACAGACAGACAGAAAGACAGACAGACAGACAGACAGACAGACAGACAGACAGATAGATAGATAGATAGATAGATAGATAGATAGATAGATAACACCCGACTTTACATGAATGAACTAGATAGATAGATGATAGATAGATAGATAGATAGATAGATAGATAGATAGATAGATAGATAGATAGATAGATAGATAGATAGATAGATAGATAGATAGATGATAGGCAGGTAAACACAGACAAACAGACAGACAGAAAGACAGACAGACAGACAGACAGACAGACAGACAGACAGACAGACAGACAGACAGATAGATAGATAGATAGATAGATAGATAGATAGATAGATAGATAACACCCGACTTTACATGAATGAACTAGATAGATAGATAGATAGATAGATAGATAGATAGATAGATAGATAGATAGATAGATAGATAGATAGATAGATAGATAGATAGATAGATGTTAATAGACAGACAGACAGACAGACAGACAGACAGACAGACAGACAGACAGATAGATAGATAGATAGATAGATAGATGTTAATAGACAGACAGACAGACAGACAGACAGACAGACAGACAGATAGATAGATAGATAGATGTTAATAGACAGACAGACAGACAGACAGACAGACAGACAGACAGACAGATAGATAGATAGATAGATAGATAGATAGATAGATAGATAGATAGATAGATAGATATAGATAGATAGATAGATAGATAGATAGATAGATAGATAGATAGATAGATAGATAGAGTAGGAAGGTGGGTAGATAGATAAATTGCCTCATATGGCCCTCATTTTTACCTCTAGAGATACAGATTGCTATTTATCTAAAGCATGTACAGACGTGATTTGATAACTCCAATAATTTTTCTGTCAGTTCAGTGTGATCGTGTTTTGCTGAGGGGACACTACTGTACATTGTATGTACTATTGAATATGCGTTTCAGTGAATTCTTAAGGAGTGCTGTGACCTTGTCGTGAATGTCCTTGTTCATTATTTTGAGCTCCATACGTCCTCATCAAACTTCATTCCAACCCTTACAACCCTTGAAAGAAGAGGTTTTTATGAATTATTATTATCGATATATATTTTTTTACTTAACAAAAAATTATATTTTCACGATTTTGACATCCAATTAGCAGCTCCAGCACCGACACACACACCCAGGATGGATTATTAATGTCAAGACTGTACAAACAGCCAGACCTTATGCTTTTTGAAGGCACCATAAAACTCATATTCATTACGCTTCCGAGACATCCCGGTCGTTTATCGCACACAGCTTCTGTGAACACTGTGAATATGGCAGTAAGAAAGGAAAGTGAATGTGAGTGCACTATGAATCAGAGCCCTCGAACCATCTGAACGAGCGAGCAGGAAGTGCCAACGAGACGACGCTTCACTTCCTGGGCTGACGCCTCAGCTTGGCTGTGACAAAAACGGATGAAGCAATCTTACTCATCGTATTCAACAACTAACCCCGCCCCCTTTCCCCACCACATCGCCACCAGCTCCACACACACCCCGTGGGGTGAGTAGCAAGTTTGCCGTCAACACCGTGTCTAATTGCGTCGACGGAGCCGGTGATTAGACACAGATTTCCGTTTTACGCTTGCCATTGTTTCCGACAGTGTCGGCTCAGATTAATGTCTCCTGTTGTGTATCTGTTTAGCGTGAGCACGCGTGCGTCTTTGACTGCTTGCCAATCCCAATCGTTAGCAGCTGATTTGACGAAAGCCATTGAAACCATCTCGTGAAGAAAAAAAACAGAAAACACCTTTCACACGAGACGCTGTCCGAGACGCCAAGCCGATCCGGCACTTCATCAACGGCGCTAATAACACAAATCTGCTTCTACGGATAATCGATCGAGCGGCTCGTCAGTTCTCATCGAGGAAATAGCGCGTGTCATCGCCATGCCAACGCTCAATGTGTGTCTGTTACATACTGTAAATAAAAAAACATTCAACACCTGTGTGTGCTGTTATGAGGAAATAATAAGCAACGTTCTCGTCTGATTTGCAACAATTTTCTCGATGTTACAGGACATGGCGGACTTTTTATCCGTTTATAGTTACATTTTAATGCTGTGGAACATCCTTCTTTACATTATTGCTTATGTTATAGCAGCTATAAATGGTAGTTTCCTCAGTAACCTGAATGTTTATTTCTCTTGAAGCTAATAAGATAGATAGCTAGATAGATAGATAGAAAAACACAGACAGACAGATAGACAGATAGATAGATAGATAGATAGATAGATTAGATAGATAGATAGATAGATAGATAGATAGATAGATAGATAGATAGATGAAAAACACAGACAGACAGACAGACAGATAGACAGATAGATAGATAGACAGATAGATAGATAGATAGATAGATAGATAGATAGATAGATAGATAGATAGATAGATAGATAGATGAAAAACACAGACAGACAGACAGACAGACAGACAGACAGACAGACAGACAGATAGATAGATAGATGAAAAACACAGACAGACAGACAGATAGATAGATAGATAGATAGATAGATAGATAGATAGATAGATAGATAGATAGATAGATAGATAGATAGAAAACACAGACAGACAGATAGACAGAAAGATAGCTAGATAGATAGATAGATAGATAGATAGATAGATAGATAGATAGATAGATAGATAGATAGATAGATAGATAGATAGATGAAAAACACAGACAGACAGATATATAGATAGATAGATAGATAGATAGATAGATAGATAGATAGATAGATAGATAGATAGATAGATAGAAAACACAGACAGACAAATAGACAGATAGACAGATAGACAGATAGATAGATAGATAGATAGATAGATAGATAGATAGATAGATAGATAGATAGATAGATAGATAGATAGAAAACACAGACAGACAGATAGACAGATAGACAGATAGATAGATAGATAGATAGATAGATAGATAGATAGATAGATAGATAGATAGATAGATAGATAGATAGAAAACACAGACAGACAGATAGACAGATAGATAGATAGATAGATAGATAGATAGATAGATAGATAGATAGATAGATAGATAGATAGAAAACACAGACAGACAGATAGACAGACAGATAGATAGACAGACAGATAGATAGATAGATAGATAGATAGATAGATAGATAGATAGATAGATAGATAGATAGATAGATAGATAGATAGAAAACACAGACAGATAGATAGATAGATGATAGATAGATAGATAGATAGATAGATAGATAGATAGATAGATAGATAGATAGATAGATAGATAGATAGATAGATAGATAGATAGATAGAAAACACAGACAGACAGATAGACAGATAGATAGATAGATAGATAGATAGATAGATAGATAGATAGATAGATAGATAGATAGAAAACACAGACAGACAGATAGATAGATAGATAGATAGATAGATAGATAGATAGATAGATAGATAGATAGATAGATAGATAGATAGATAGATAGAAAAACACAGACAGACAGATAGACAGACAGATAGATAGACAGACAGATAGATAGATAGATAGATAGATAGATAGATAGATAGATAGATAGATAGATAGATAGAAAAACACAGACAGATAGATAGATAGATAGATAGATAGATAGATAGATAGATAGATAGATAGATAGATAGATAGGAAAACACAGACAGACAGACAGGAAACAATGGATTGAAAAATGTGAATTAATATACATTTATATTTTGCTGCTGCACAACTACTTTAATACAAACCAACAGCAATCTCGATTCTGATTGGTCAGAAACGATGTTAATAAGATAATGACATCTCATGGATATATATAGTGTGTATATACCCTTAAGTGTGCACTGCAGCGATTAGTTCAATGCCATGAGCTTTCAATTAAAAACAAGCTTTTAATTTCTGCAGCGCTTATTGTCGCTAGCCCGCGTTCGGCTTTAATCTCTTCGTTCTCGCCGAGCGTAATTACCGTCGATTATTTCTCCCCGCTGTTTTTCGGCCGCTTAATTGCAAGTGTACCCTTCACTTATCCTCTTTTAGTAGGCCTCTAATAATAATCAAAGTTTAAGGCACATCTGGGATTGCTTACTCCCTGTTACGCACGCAAAACAACCCTGTTTCAGGAAGGAGGATGCGGCCCGCGTGGTGCGTGATGCAACGCAACCCCATTAGCGGAGCCGTGTGCCAAGGTCGAGCTTGTGCCCGTGTGTATTTCTGACTGCGAGGACCCCAGGGCATTGTGGGTACTTAACAAACACACGTTGGGAACGAGTGAGTGCATCTGTCTAGTTAAAGCGTGTTGAATATTTCATAGTGACCTGTGCAAGGCTGAGGGCCGAGTGCAAGTGCGTGTCTAAGTGTACGTGTGCGTGCACGCACGTGCGTGTGTGTGTGTGTGTGTGTGTGGAGCTGGCTTGTGCAGAAACTTAATGTTTCCATGCACGCATCAAGGAGATGCTCTAATAGAGGTCATCAACTTTTTTTATGTAGCAATTCTAAAAAGTGTCATTTTAAAAAACTCATTATTCTTTTAAATATTTCAAGGCAAATACTTGCAAATGCAACAACCAGCTTCCTGAGAGCAAATATGTTTTACAGGAACATCAAATATGGATCTCTACACGTGTATCACTAAATGCAATAGCGTGCACCTGAAATAGTTTCAACAATAATATAACTGAAATGTGGTTGGGTTCCTGTCATTTGTTTATTCTGATTAGGGCAAAAGTTTGTGGACACCTGAGCATAAGATTGACATGAACCTCTCATTCCACATTTAGTCCTCATTTACTGTTATAGTGATCTCCACTGACTCAACCTCCTCTAGGGTAACTGTTAATTCAGTAGTTAAGGCTGTGGGTTGCAGAACTGAAGGTTGGAGGTTCAAGCTCCAGTATCACCAAGGTTGGGGCCCTTAAGACTCTCTGCTCCAGGGCTGCTGTATCGTTGCTGATCTGTGCTCTGACCTCAGCTTCCTAACATTTCTGGGATATGTGAAGAAAGAATTTCTCTGTGCTGCAAAGTGCAGTGGATGTGCATAAAATATCTAAACCACTGATGCTTTTCTATCCATTATATCAAGAACTAAACCAAAAGACAATGATCTTAAACCTTCACTATGTGGACCAAAGTACTGTGACACCTAACTATAAGATTCTATGTGCTTTCTGAACATCACATTCCACATTTAATCACAATTTACTGTTAACCTTCACTCCTCTGGGAAGATGGTCCACTGGAGTTTTTTTGGAGATATGTCTGAGATTCATTGAGCTACAAGGGTGTTAGTAAAGTCAGGTACTGATGAAGGTGAGGAGGCCTGGGGTGCAGTCAGCATTCACATTCATCCCAAAGGTGTTCAATAAGGTTGGGGGTTCAGAGCTTTATAGCAGGAGATCTTCCACTTCACCCCGTGTAAGTCTATATGTCATGCGAAGTTCAGATCGAATCAATATTGTAAAAGTACAAAACACACAAAAACAACACAATGAAATAGTGAAACATGAAAACCAACAGCACCATTAAAGAAATACAAGACCCAAAGAGTGCCATTTAAGTGAACTTATATACAAATGCTAATCAAATGC
Source organism: Silurus meridionalis (assembly GCF_014805685.1). Lineage (NCBI taxonomy): Eukaryota > Metazoa > Chordata > Actinopteri > Siluriformes > Siluridae > Silurus > Silurus meridionalis. Next base: position 4,618,502 of record NC_060905.1, on the reverse strand, counting down.
CAGTGTGGACCAGGTGACATGGCCTGAGGGTGCAGTGGCTGATGGGAAACGTAGTTTCCGATCTTATTCCTGCACTACACATAAAGGACAACCCTTGGTGTTTCATGAAAAAAAGGGATTTCATTAAGTTTTTAGTTTTGCATTGACTAAAATTGTTAATAGTTTTTCACCAACTGATTCTAGACTCAAATAAATGATATCTAATGTAATGTAAAATGGTTTGAAATTAAAAATAAAAATCAGCCCAGCTGAGACTAAACTTGAAAAAAAAAAAAAATTGTATCTACAGTTCTACTTTCCAGGAACCCCACTGGGAGTAAAGGTAGCAATACACCCTTGGAAAGCTCACCAGTTCATTGAACAGCCCCAAGCAATCACCTTGAGGATATTTAGCCTAATGTTTCTGGGATTTTGGCGGAAACCAGAAATCCCCTAATTATCCCCCAAGAGAACATGAGAAAGTTTGCCATTCCAAAGGTCTTCTAAAATATATTTGTCTGAAACTATATAGTTAATGTCTATGTATCTTGTATAGGTAATGTATTTATTATTTTATGTTCCAAGTTATTATAGTTTCTTGTATTTTTATAGCACCAGCACAACATGACAAATTCCTTGTACCAGGGAACCCATGATACCTGGCTATAAAGATGATTCTGATTCTTTTCTCTACAGTATATTACTGCAAACCGTGCTACAGTTGCACATAAAAACCACAGCACTCCACGTTCCCGGGTCCTTGGTTCATTTCTACCTTCCAATCACGTCTGTGTATTTCTATTGAAAAGCTACAATCAAATCAAAACAATAAATTATCCCTAAGCCCTAGAACAAATTGACCCCCCAAGACTGCACCGTAGTCAATTCATTAACTTCGAAGTCTAAATCCTGGTCCAAGTCGAGTCCTCGCTGCTGGCATCTTTCCAAAATAAAAGTCAACGTAATGAAGTGCACTAGGCGGTCGTGGTGTACCACTGGTACAGTGTATTGTCGAAGAAATGATTATTAATGTTTACATTGACAAGAGTTTACGTCTGAGCCATTTGATGAGATCATGACCTTGATTCCTACAATACCTAATACATTGTGTACTAATTATCACACACACACACACACACACACACACACACACACACACTCTGGCATGGCAATATAGGATGTTTCATTTACAACTTGGTTTTCCCCAATGAAAAGGACGTAATTTTGGTTAAAGTTTAAGTTTACACAGATCTGGCAACCCTGTCGTCTTCTTCGCATGCTATTAGTATACAGATGATTGGAAACAATCAGCAAAAAAAATCACTGACTTGAGAACTGAGAAACCAAAAGCTTTTTGAAAGACAGGAGGCTTTTAAGCTGTGTAGTTTATTAACACCACAGCAGAAATTACACACACACAAACAAACACAGACACACACACACACACACACACACACACATTGAGTAATGGTAGGTTGTTACATCCTATGTATATAAGCATCGTGTTAGCTGTATAATCGGGGCTACTGTATGTGCCTGGTTTGCATTTAATAAGCAAAAAGTCACAGTGTGTTTGACAATAAATAAATAAATACATGATGAACTAATAAAAGTCAGATGTTTACTCTAAAAAAAGAATGTAAAATCAGCATATGGTCAGGAGGTGTAAATAATTGCATTTGCAGGTTTATTTTGATTGCTATGCAAAACACGAAGGACAAAACAGTCAGATGTTTAAGCAACTAGAACTTATTTTTGGACACCTGATCATAAGGTTGGTATGTACATTCCATTCAACATTCATTCCCCATTTGCTGTTACAATAATCTCCACTCCTCTTGGAAGGTGTTCCACTAGATTTTGGTTTGTGCTTGTGGAGATTTGTTTGTGCTTGTGGCTCATTCGGCTACGAGGGTGTTAGTAAAGTCAGGTGCTGATGTAGATGAGGTGAGAAGGGCTGGGGTTTCAAACCATCCTAAAGGTTTTCAAAAGAGATCTATAACAGGAGATCTTCCACTTTAACACATGTAAACTGTATCTTCATGTATCTGGGGTTTCATCTTTAGGATGGAAGAGGTTTGGATCTCCTAGCTAAGGAGAAGGGAAAATGTGATGCTGCAACATCCAAAGACATCCTTTACAAGTGTGTGTCTCCCTGTGTGTACTTACACTATACCTACACTATACAAACCCTGTGTGTACTTACACTATACTTATACTATACAATCCCTGTGTGTACTTACACTATACCTACACTATACAAACCCTGTGTGTACTTACACTATACTTATACTATACAATCCCTGTGTGTACTTACACTATACCTACACTATACAAACCCTGTGTGTACTTACACTATACTTATACTATACAATCCCTGTGTGTACTACACTATACCCACACTATACAAACACTGTGTGTACTTACACTATACTTATGCTATACAATCCCTGTGTGTGCTTACACTATACCCACACTATACAAACCCTGTGTGCTTACACTATACCTGCACTATACAAACCCTGTGTGTACACTATACTTATACTATACAGTCCTGTGTGTGCTTACACTATGCCTACACTATACAAACACTGTGTGTACTTACACTATACCTACACTATACAAACACTGTGTGCTTACACTATGCTTATACTATACAATCCCTGTGTGTGCTTACACTATACCTACACTATACAAACACTGTGTGTACTTACACTATGCTTATACTATACAATCCTGTGTGCTTACACTATACCCACACTATACAATCCCTGTGTGTACTTACACTATGCCTACACTATACAAACCTGTGTGTACTTACACTATACAATCCTGTGTGTGCTTACACTATACCCACTATACAAACCCTGTGTGTGTACTTACACTATACTTATACTATACAATCCCTGTGTGTGCTTACACTATACAACCCTGTGTGTACACTATACAAACCCTGTGTGTGTACTTACACACTATACTTACACTATACAGTCCTGTGTGTACTTACACTATACCCACACTATACAAACCCTGTGTGTACTTACACTATACTTACACTATACAATCCTGTGTGTACTTACACCATACCCACACTATACAAACCCTGTGTGTACTTACACTATACTTATACTATACAATCCCTGTGTGTACTTACACTATACCTACACTATACAAACACTGTGTGTACTTACACTATACTTATACTATACAATCCCTGTGTGTACTTACACTATATTTACACTATACAAACCCTGTGTGTACTTACACTATACTTACACTATACAATCCCTGTGTGTACTTACACTATACCTACACTATACAAACCCTGTGTGTGTACTTACACTTTACTTATACTATACAATCCCTGTGTGTACTTACACTATACCTACACTATACAAACCCTGTGTGTACTTACACTATACTTATACTATACAATCCCTGTGTGTACTTACACTATACCTACACTATACAAACCCTGTGTGTACTTACACTATACTTATACTATACAATCCCTGTGTGTACTTACACTATACCTACACTATACAAACCCTGTGTGTACTTACACTATACTTATACTATACAATCCCTGTGTGTACTTACACTATACCTACACTATACAAACACTGTGTGTACTTACACTATACCTACACTATACAAACCCTGTGTGTACTTACACTATACCTACACTATACAAACCCTGTGTGTACTTACACTATACTTACACTATACAATCCCTGTGTGTACTTACACTATACCTACACTATACAAACACTGTGTGTACTTACACTATACCTACACTATACAAACCCTGTGTGTACTTACACTATACTTACACTATACAACCCTGTGTGTACTTACACTATACCCACACTATACAAACCCTGTGTGTACTTACACTATACCTACACTATACAAACCCTGTGTGTACTTACACTATACTTACACTATACAATCCCTGTGTGTACTTACACTATACCTACACTATACAAACCCTGTGTGTACTTACACTATACCACACTATACAAACCCTGTGTGTAGTTACACTATACCTACACTATACAAGTTTACTCTATACAATCCCTGTGTGTACTTACACTACACTTGCACTATACAAGTGCACACTATACAAACACTGTGTGTATTTACACTATACTTACACTATACAAACCCTGTGTGTACGTACAGTATACTTACACTATACCAACCCTGTGTGTACTTACACTGTACTTACACTATACAAGTGTACTCTATACAAACCCTGTGTGTACTTACACTATATTTACGCTATACAAGTGTACGCTATACAAACCCTGTGTGTACCTACACTATATTTACATATACAAACCCTGTGTGTACTTACACTATACTTACACTATACAAACCCTGTGTGTACTTACACTATATTTAATCTATACAAGTGTACGCTATACAAACCCTGTGTGTACTTACACTATATTTACACTATACAAACCCTGTGTGTAGTAACACTATACTTATACTATACAAGTGCACACTATACAAGCCCTGTATGTACTTATACTACACTTACACTATACAAGTGCACACTATACAAACCCTGTGTGTACTTACACTATACTTACACTATACAAGCCCTGTGTATTTACACTACACTTACACTATACAAGTGTGATCTATACAAGCCCTGTGTGTACTTACACTATATTTAATCTATACAAGTGCACACTATACAAGCCCTGTGTGTACTTACACTACACTTACACTATACAAGTGCACACTGTACAAACCCTGTGTGTACTTACAAGTGTACACTATACAAGCCCTGTGTGTACTTACACTATACTTACACTATACAAGGGCACACTGAACAAACCCTGTGTGTACTTACACTATAAATAAACTACACAAGTGCAAACTATACAAGCCCTGTGTATTTACACTATACTTACACTATACTATACAAGTGCACACTATACAAGGTCCGTGTGTACTTACACTATAATTAAACTACACAAGTGTACACTATACAAGCCCCGTGTGTACTTACACTATAATTAAACTAAACAAGTGTACACTATACAAGGCCTGTGTGTACTTACACTATTCTTATACTATACAAGTGCACACTTTACAAGCCTTGTGTGTACTTACACTACACTTACACTATACAAGTGCACACTATACAAACCCTGTGTGTACTTACACTATACTTACACTATACAAGCCCTGTGTATTTACACTACACTTACACTATACAAGTGTGATCTATACAAGCCCTGTGTGTACTTACACTATATTTAATCTATACAAGTGCACACTATACAAGCCCTGTGTGTACTTACACTACACTTACACTATACAAGTGCACACTGTACAAACCCTGTGTGTAGTTACACTATACAAGCCCTGTGTGTACTTACACTATACTTACACTATACAAGGGCACACTGAACAAACCCTGTGTGTACTTACGCTATACTTAAACTACACAAGTGCAAACTATACAAGCCCTGTGTGTACTTACACTATATTTAAACTATACACGTGTACACTATACAAGGTCCGTGTGTACTTACACTATAATTAAACTACACAAGTGTACACTATACAAGCCCCGTGTGTACTTACACTATAATTAAACTAAACAAGTGTACACTATACAAGGCCTGTGTGTACTTACACTATTCTTATACTATACAAGTGCACACTTTACAAGCCTTGTGTGTACTTACACTATACACATACTATCCAAGTGTACTCTTCATAAGCCTTGTGAGTACTTGCACAATACTTATTCTATACAAGTGTACACTTTACAAACCCTGTGTATACTTACACTATACTTATACCACATTTTAACACTTTAGAAACATCCAATATACAAACTTTATATACACTTACACTATACATACACTCTACAACCCAAAGAACACTTACATTATACAAGTGTACATAAGACCTGTAAAGACTTACACTAAACAAGTTCACACTGTACAATTCCACGTGAAAGCGTGGTACATATGAAAAACGATAGTGTGTTAGGATGATTTAATTAATGTAAAGCTTGTAGCCTAAACTACTGTCAGAGTTGCTGTCATAGAAATCTATTCAATACCTACTGACCAATCAGAATCAAGCATACAGCAACATTGGGTATAAAGACATTTTATATTTAGTATAGTTGTGTACAGGATGTAGACAAAGGTTATTTAATGGTTTTTATATACGTGCAATGAAAAAATGAAAAAATGAAAAAATTAAAAAAATATATAAATAAATAAATATATATATATGGATAGATGAATGGATGACAGAATGAATGAATGAAAATTGTATATTGAGTTGTTGCACTAGGTGTTGAGATGTCTGTGGGAATACCATTGGACAAAAAATATAACAAATCTAATCTAATTCTTAATAAAAAAAAAAAAAAAAAAAAAAAGGTTTTCAGTCGCATGTAATAAACAATGATGCATTCATGTGTTATAATTTTCTAATGATCTTGACTTGGTTGTTAGGTTTGTATGACAAATAAATGTACCAAACTGTATTGTTCTCTCTTGTCGCTAGGGTGGTGCCATTAAGTGAACATGTTTTACACAGTGAGGGTTACAGTAGTCCCTCATGGTTGAACAACAGACAGACATAAGTTGTAGAAATTAAAAAAAATATATATTCTGAATGTTTAACATTAATGCACCGTTTTCAGCTTCTCAAAAATTTAAACAAATGTTTGATTGTGAATTTGAACTGCTTTGCACAACAGATCAGATCAAAAAGCGTAAAAATCAAATACTTGTGAGCATTTCACGCTTCTAAGTTTCCCTCAGGCTGTTAACAGTATAAACGATTCAATTTGTTGTATTAAATACAAAACAAATGCACAATAAGAGCATTTTCGCTCTGACTTCATTTCGACCCCTAATGCACCTTACATTATTTTAAACATGCACTGATGTGTTTTTTTTAGGTTAAAGATTCACACTCAGGATGCAAAACATGTACCACTTCAGCCCCGAATGCACAGTTTGGAAACAAAAATGCTTAATGGGCCTTTAATGAGCCTGGAATACAGTACAATGTCCTAAAATCAACTGAGCTTTGGGCGTGAAGAACTATGAGCAGCACCAGCGTGTTAGGCCACCAGGTTAGATTTTTTCATGACAACAAAATGAACGCAATCCCAGTTCTCCCATCACTTTAAT